>NW_027310110.1:0-205936 GCF_047496795.1 Chiloscyllium punctatum | reverse complement strand
TCTCGTTCTCCCTTTGCATCTAGTTAAGAAATCCACCAATTATTCTTCGTGTCCCATATCCCAAAACTCCTTCTTTCAGTTTATATCTAATGCTCTCTTCAAGATGTAATGTGGTTATAATTAAGCAATGTAACTACAAAGACATGCGGGAAGATCTGGCCAAAGTTATTTGGAAGGGGAGCTGAGCAGGAAAGACCGTGGAACAGCAATGGGAGGAGGTTCTGGGGATAAATCGGAAGATAATACCAGAAATGCAACCCCAAGAAGATGAAGCATACTCATGGGAGGACAAGGCGGCCATGAGTGATAAGGCATCAAACCAAAAGAGAAAATATACAAAGTGGTGAAGGTGGTTGGGAATCCAGAGAATTCATTGGCTCTGCAACTACATAACGCTGGCATCACTGACATTACAGAGGTCTTAGTCGTGGTCAGGGAAAGAAACAGAGGAAACACATTCACTTTAAACACAGAAGATGGTATTTCTCAAGGAAAAACATTCAGGTGAATTAAACATTTGCATTAAGATCAGTTAAATTCTTTTGCGGAATGTGTCAGGTTGGAAGCAAGACCCGGGGAGAGAGACCCTCAGCGGAATGAGAGTATGAAAATGGAAGTATTGCCACATCAGAAACCAGGTTAGGTCACTGAGTACAGGGCTGATGGGTGAATGGGTCTCAGTGAGAATTGGGGAACAGACAGCAGAATTGCATTGCAGATATTGCAGCTCGAAACTGCGTATTCATGTAGTGCTGTAGACCACAGCAGCAGGAGAAGCAGACCTGCATTCAATCAGAACCTGTAACTTTTTGCCAGGGAAACACCTCACTCTGTCAATACCATCAACACCATCTATGGCTCAGTGACGAGTGTGGGTAAGTATGTCAGAGTCAGATTCACATGAACCTTAACCCGATGCTAACTCATTAAAGCTACCAGACTTGACCAACAGATCTGATCGAAGCCCTGCAGTCCTGTCACGTTCAGTTATAAAATGATGATGGACGATTAAACAAATGACTGGAGGAGAGGACTCCACAAACATTCCCATCCTTAATAATAGAACAGACCTGCACATCAGTGTAAAAGAGATGGATGTTTCATCTGCAGCATCCTCTGCCAGAAGTATTGAGTCGATGATACACCTCACCCTCATCACGATGCCCACAGAATCACAGATGTCAGTCTTCAACCAATTTCAATTGCTGCACGTGACATGAAGAAACAGCTGAACAGAGTAGATATGACACTGGCAATGAGCCCTGACACTATTTCTGCAATAGGACTGAAGACTTGTGCTGCATAACAAGCTGTGTCCTTGGGGAAACTGTTTCATTCCAGCTCCAACTCCGACATCTCCCTGGCAGTGTGGAAAATTACTCAGCGATGTCCCGCTCCCTAAGAGGGGAATAATTACAATCTGAACAATTACCACTCCCTCAGTCCCATCACGACAGTCAAATTGGTTGAAGTTCTTTTTGACAGAGCTGGTAAACAGCAAAGAAATAACCTGCTCAGTGTGGTTTCCAATAGGTCCCCATGTGGAGATGGTGCTGTTGTGGAAATGTTACTGGATTACGAATCCAGACCAGGCTAATGCTCTGGCAGTGGGTGGAAGTTAAAGACAATTAATAAAATATCGAGATCTAATATCTGCGATCAGTAACAGTGACCTTGAAGCCAATATGGATTGTAAACAGAATTTCCTTCTCCAATGGACTTTTAGGAAGTGAATCTCCCATGATTTCCTGGGCTGACCTAAAACTGACTCCAAAGAACCTGACATGTGATAAACATTTCAATGGTCATTGAAACGGTCAAGCAAAGCAGTCATTTGTGCCTAACTACTCCGAGGTCTGAAAGGATGAAACCAGACAGAACACCCGGCCTCAGCATCAGTATCGGAAAAGGGAATGGGAACACAGTCCTGTTGACCCTGCAGAGAATTCCTTCCTAACATCTGAGAGCTTGTGACAACATTTACAGAGCTTTCCCACAGACTGCACAGAAACAGCGGGAAAGGAGAAGATCATACAACACATTGAGCCTCTCCCATTTTAGTTCATGGAAAAAAATCTCCTCAATGCACTTACCCCACACGATATACATATCCGTTAATGTGAGTAACCTTGGGAAGCTACAAAATAGGAAGTGCAGTAGTACGTTTGGTCCATCGAGTTTGCTAACCAATTCAATGCAATGATGGTTGGCCCTTCATTTCAACACCGTACTCCTGCTCTCCCACCATCCCTTTACTTTCTCTAAATCCTTATCTATAATCAATGTCTCGGTTTTCAGGTGCGAGCGAATTCCCCAGGTTCACCAATCTGTGAGTGCAGACATTTATTCTCATCTCAACGCAGAGTGTCCTGCTTCCAATCTGACTCACCCTGTCAGAGATTTGTATATTTCACTGAGATCTCCACTCATTTTCCAAAACCCAGTGGAATACTGACCCAGTCTCCCCAATTTCTGCTCCCACAACAAGCCCGTCATCCCAGAGATCAGTCTGGTCATCCTTCACTGCTCTCCATCAATGTCAGGTTTGTCCTTTATTAGGTACAGAGACCAAAACTGCACACAATACTGCACAATGTTCGGGATGATATCTCACCAGGCCTTGTACAGCTGCAGTAAGACACCTTTACTTCTGGGCTCACATCCCCCTGAAATGAAGGTCAACACACCATTTATCTTCCTCACTGCTTTCTGTTTCTGCAATATTACTTTCAGCGACTGGTGTATAGGGAGACGCAGATCCTTTTTAATGTTACAGCTCCCCACTTGGTGGGTCTGTGTACACTGGACAGTGTGCCAATCTCCATGCCCAGTATTGTCATCTGGTTGCAGAACTCTCTGCACTGCAGGGGACTCAGAGGTTTATGCAGAAGGCAACAACAAAAAGGAGCATACGTCCCTTTGTAGATCAACATGTTTCAACCAATCCTTTCCAAATGGTAGGCTGCCAATTTATCGTTTTCACCAAAGGGCACACCGTCACCTCTATCCACATTGTTCTCCATCTGTCACGTATTTACCCATTCACTCCACTTGTCTAAATCTTCTTGGTGTTTTTTACATCCTCCTCACCCACTCACAATCCCACATCCGTTAGTGCTGTCAGCAGGCTGGGATATATTGTATCTGATTCCAGTAACCAAATGTTTAAAGGGCATTGTGAACAGCTGGGCCCCAAGCACCGATCCCTGTGACACCTCAGAAACAGTCCTCTGTTAATTTCTATTTATTTATTTCTCGGAGTCACTGGCTGGGCCAGCATTGTCCTGTCTCTAATTGCGAAGGTGGTGGTGAGCTGTCTTGTTGAACCGCTGCAGTCCGCCTGCTGCTGTTGACCTCCAATGCCATGGGGGAGGGAATTCCAGGATTCTGACCCAGTGACTGTTAAGGAGCAGTGATATATTTCCAAGTCAGGATGGTGAATGGCTTGACGTGGAACCTGAAGATCACAGCATTTCCATACATCTGCCGCCTTTGTCCTTCTAGATAGACGTGGTCGTGAGTTGAGAAGATGGTCTCTGAGGAATTTTGGTGAATCATTTCATTGCAGCATGTATATAGTTAAACACTGCTGCTGCTGCTGAGCGTTGATGGTGGAGCATTGTGGGTGAAGGGACAGTCAAACTGGCTGCTTTGTCCTGGATGGTGTAAAGCTTCTTGAGTGTTGTTGGGGCTGCACTCATCCAGCCAAATTGGGAGTCTTCGACCACACTTCTGAATTATGTATTGTAGATGATGGACAGACGTTTGGAAGTCAGGATGTGAGTTCCTCGCTGCAGTATTCCTAGCTTCTAATCTGCTGTTATAGTTACTGTGTTTATGTGGTGAGACCAGTGAGTTTCTGAGCAATGATTACCCACCAGGACTTTGATACTGGGAGATTCAGTGATAGTAACACCATTGAATGCCAAGGGGCAGGTTAGGTTGTACTTTACTGGTGATGGTCATGGCCTGGCATTTACGTGGCCTGAATATTACTTGCCACTTGTTAGCCTGGATACTGTCCAGATCTTGTCGCATTTGGACATAGACTGCTTCAGTATCTGAGGAGCCACAAATGTTGCAGAACATTGTACAATCATTGGCAAACATCCCTACTGCTGACCTTAAAAGGAAGCAGCCTTGAAGAAGTCTTCTGTCGCTGCCCGAGGGACTCCTACAGACTTGTCCTGGAGCTGAATTGACAGACTTTCACAACCATGACCACCTTCCTACGTGTTAGGTATGAATCTAACCAGTAGGGAGTTTCCCTCTGATACCCATTGATTCCAGTTTTGCTAAGGCCCCTTGATAACACACTTGGTCGAAGGCAGCCTTGATTTAAAGGGCTATCGCTCACACCCCACCTCTGGAATTCAGCTCTTTTGTCCATGTTTGAACCATGGTAATGAGGTCAGGAGCTGAGTGGCCCTGGTGGAGCCCAAACTGAGCGTCATTGACCAGGGTATTGCTGAGCATTTGCTGATTAAAAGCACTGACACCTTCCACCACTTTACTGATGATCGAGAGGAGACTGATGGGGTGGTAATTGGCCGGATAGGATTTGTTCTGCTTTTTATAAACCGGAGATACTTGGGGTAATTTTCCACATAACCAGGGAAATGTCATTGTTGTAACTGTATTGAAACAGTTTGGCTCGGGGAGCGGCAAGTTATGGAGCACATGTTTTCAGTACTGTTGCCAGAATGTTGACAGAATATGGACCATTTGGAGTATCCAGTATCTCAGACCGTTTCTGGATATCGTGTGGACTGAATCAAATTGGCTGATGACTGGTAACTGGATCGTTGTGGACCACTGGAGGGGGCTGAGATGGATCATCCACTCAGCATTTCTGACTGAAGATTGTTGCGAATGCATCAGCCTTATCTTATACACTGAAGTGCTGGGCTCTTCCATCATGGAAGAAGGGGTTATTTGTGGAATCTCTTCCTACAGTGAACTGTTTAACTGTCCCCAACATTTCTTGCCTAAATGTGGAAGGACTTATACCTTACAGAATCATGCCTTACAGACAATGTCAGGCTGTTGCTTGACGAGTCTGTTTATTTCTATTCCCTGTTTCATGCCAGCTGCACCATTCTAGAAACATGGCCATACATTAGCCCCAATCCACTCAGATTTGATTTTGTAAACTGGGCTTGGAGCTTAAGAAAATCTTTTCTGAAAATCTACGTGTGTTACATCCATTGGTTCTCTATCATTTGTCTGCCAGTCTGTTTTTCAAACATAATTCCCATTTCATAAATCTATGTTAGTGTTGTCTATGACTATTACTTTCAGTCCCAATAATTTATATTAAACCATTTCCTTACAATGTTCTATGTTCCATGTGCTGTATCATTTTCCCACACCAGACTTGTTTTTCCTTGTACTGTTAGAAAGTTCTGTGAAGACAGAACGGAAGCAGTGGCTTCAATGTTTTGCCATTTCCCTGTTCCCCATTCTCCATTCTCTGGTTTCAAACTGTAAGGAAACTGCACTTGTTTTCTCATATTTCTCACATTGACATAATTTAACAAGTTGTCACTGTTCACTCTGATCACCCTTGTGAATATACTCTTCCGAAACTCATCAATTCCTGCCTTAAACTGCTCAATAATTGACCTTCCTCACCATACGCTCACAGGAGCATAGACTCTGTGCCAACAGAAGTACAGCACAATCTATATTAGTTACACTTCCCTACAGCAGATCCACAGCCTAAAATGTTATTACACTTCCAAATGCTCGTCTAAGTACTTTTTAATGATTGTGAGGTTACTCGTGATAATTCCCCTCTCAGGAAGTAATCCCAATTCACAATACCCTCTAGGTGAAAAAAAGTTTCAATCCTCTCTGAACCTCAAACTCTTCACTTTAAAAGTGCACTGGCTTGAGCCACTGACTAAAAGGAACAGCGGCTCTCTATCCATCCTGCCCGTGTCGCTCATAATCTTATCCTTCTGAATCACGGACCCCTCAGCTTTCTCTGTTCCAAACTAAGCAACCTGAGCTTATCCAGCCTCTCTCCACAGCTGATATGCTCCATCCTAGGGAACATCCTGGTGAATCACCTCTGCACCCTCTTCAGTACAATCACATCCTTCCTGGAATGTGGCTCCCAGAGCTAGATACATTATTCCATTTTGTCCGAACCAAAGCTCTGTATTGTTCTAATAATCTACACCCTGATTAGGAAACACAACACCCAAGGTCCAATTCTTAACTAGTCCATTAACCTGTCCAGTCACATTCAGGGATGTGTGGAGAAGCACAATCTGAACTTCCCAGTGTGCTGCCATTCATTGAGTCCTCCCCTGTCTGGTTCCTTCTCTCAAAGTGCATCACCTCATATTTATCAGGGTTACATTCTATCTGCCATTGATTTGCCCATCTGACCATTCTATCTGCATCTTCCTGTAACTTAATGCTTTTCTCCTCACTGCTAACCACCCAGCCAATCTTTATGTCAAACATACACTTACTTATCACATCTCCCCCACTCTCCACCAAACCCCCTCCACATTCAAAACTATCGTTTTCTTTAATGAATGGCACAAACAATAAGGGACACAGCACTGATCCCTGTGGTACACCAGGGGACATTCATATTGTGAGATTTTACTTTATGTTTCAGTTTCCCAGGTGGAAATTTGTCAAAGGCCTTCCTACAAAACTAAACAATCGATCTCCTCAAAGTAATTCAATCAAATCCATTGGATGTGACTTCCTTCTGATAAAGTCATGATGATTATCCCTGATCAAACCTTGTGACTCTGATTGGAGTTCGATATTCTCCTTCGCTATTTTATCCAGTAGTTTCCTTAACAGTGATCTAATACTCGCTCGTCTATCGTTCCCTGGTCTATCGCTCCCACCCTTACTGTGAAGTGGAATCGTATTAACAGTTCTCCAGTTCTCTGGCACATCCCCTATGGTCAGATTCTAATTAAAATATTCAGTCAGGGTCTTTCCTCCCTTGACCTCAACACCCACCTGTGATACAACTCATTCAGACATGGAGATTGGTCCAAATTTATACAGAACAAAGCCTCAAATTCTTTCTCGAAATTACATGAATGTGTTCAAGTTCTTCCCCATCCATCTTCTTGAATTCTGTACCTGCCTCCTCCTTCTCCCAAGTAAAATAGATGTGAAGGTCTCATGTTACAATCAATCAGTGTTCTCCAGCTTGACACACAGATCGCCCCTTTGGTTTCTAATGGACACTAGCTGTTTGCTGATTAGTCTGTTCTACTTGTCCGTGTAGAATATCGTGGGATTCTCCTTGATCTCGCCAACTTGTACTCCTCCATTTTCTTTTAAAAAAAGCTCATGAATATTCAACTATACGTTATCCATTGGTTCTTCATTGCGTATGTCTCCAAGAACAATCATGGAACCATTTTAAAACGATGTTTTCCACTTCTGAGTTTTCTTTCATCGATACATTACCACACTCCCCAGTTATGTTATTACCGTCTATATATCTAGTAGCATGTTCTTTGTAATCGAGTCCAATAGACACCCGACCGTGGATGATAAGTTACTGGTCTGTCGTTCACCACTCTCTATCTTCATCCTTTCTTAAACTGTTGGATAATATTTATAACCGTTGCCTTCTCCAGATCGGCTAAATGACTTTCGGGAATGTGTCAGAAAATAAAGTGAAAATCTGCGATGCAATCAACATGTCTATTGCTGCTTCCTCTGAAATTCTTGTATGATGTGCATCTAGTCTGTCAGATTTATAAATCCTCAATCCAGCTTTCTTTTCAAAGATAAACCCAACACTGATAAGAATGACCTTAGACTTTACTTACACAAGTCCCATTGTCACTTGGTATTTCTGAAGAATTTCTGGACATTCTTCCATGAAGATAAACACAAAGAAACTGTTTCTTTTCTCTGTTCTCTGCAATAAATTATCCTAAACGCAGACCAACTGTTCCACATTTGGCCTTGTTTTTATTATTTTTTCCATACATTGATAGACGGTTTTTAGCAGTCTTCATGTTTTTCTTTCGTTTGCACGCTTTTTCTCTCTTTGATTTTCTTCTCAGTTTCTTGGTCATCCTTTGCTGGGTCCTATATTTCACTAAATCCACTGGCTTACTGCAACATTTGGCATTTTTCTAAGCTGCCTCCTTTCATCTAATAGGTAGAAGAAGGTGGGGATGAAAGTGATAGTCGGAGAGGAGGGTGGCCCAGATTGAAAGGAAGAAAGGTGGACACATAGGAACATTCAAAAGGGCGGTGCTGACTTGGAATTTTGGAGTGGGATATGGTGGGATTCGGGGAAATGGGGAAATGGGGAACTCCACTACGATCCCCTGTGGTTGGATGCTCCCAACGCAGAAGATGAGGCTTTCTCCCTCCAGGCTTCTGATGGCTCGGGTTTGGCGGTGGAGCAGGCCCAGGACCCACATGTCCTTGGCAGAGTGGGAAGGGGAGTTAAAGTGCTCAGCCACAAGGCAATGGAGTTGTTCAATGTGGCTGTCCTAGAGATGTTCTCTGAAATGATCCACAAGTTGACCTCCTGCCTCGCCAATGTAGAGAAGACCACATTGGATTTAATGGATGCAGTAGATGAGGCGTTCTGTCTCCCTTCGTCACCTATTTGAACCCCACCTTCATCTACCTATCGCATTCCTAGCTACCTCCCCCCTGCCGCACCCCCTTCTCATTTATCTCTCAGTCCCCTTGGGCCATAAGCTTCATTCCTGATAATGGGTTTATGCCCGAAACATCGATTTATCTGCTCTCAGTTTGCTGCCTGACAGTGCTTTTGCAGTACCACATTCTTCGACTCTGATCTCCAGTATCTGTAGACTCCATTATCTCCTCACACCTTCATGGCTTGCATGATTCCGATTTATAACGGTTACTTCAAATAAAAATGAAACTATCGTGTACTCAAGCAGCATAAAAGAAAACCAATACATAGTGGTCACTGTTCCCAAAAGGTCCTTTCCAGCAAAAAATTCCATTAGCTATTCTGATCACTCAACACCAATTCCTAAATAACCTGATCTCGAGCTCAGTGCTCGACATAATGTTAATGTAAACCATCTCGCACGTGGTCATGAAATCCATTTTTCCCAGCATTAGCATTCAATTGGGTTAACACAGTTTAGATATAACTTAAAAAGTACACTATTACTGCAGTACACACAAATGTGTATATCTCATTTCCTGTTTTATAACATGTCCAGCATTTGTATTGCAGCTTTCACTTTGATATATAACTCCCATCAATGTTTGCTCCTCCTTGCTGTTTTTGCGCTCCACCTTACTAGATTCTGTCGAATCTGACCGACTTGGGCTCTGGGGAGAATCATGGTAGAGATCATCTCGCCACATCATTTATGATCTTCTCAAATTTTAACTTCTCCAGATCTCCCGTTATGCTGATGGAGTAGAGAAGGACAATGATTTTCCAACAATGCTCTGTATTCCCCCAGAGACCTGAGACAGCTCTAACCTGGGTGGGAACCTTACAACAGGCTGGTAATGTGTTGCTGCTGCTGTACAGGGTCTTAGTGAGATCGCATCTGGAGTAGTGAGTACAGATTTAATCTCTTCAATGAAGAACGGATGTTGTTATATTGGAAGTAGCTCAGAGTTGGTTCCCTCAACTGATTCCTGCAATGAAGGTGCGAGCTTATAACGAAAGGATGGTCAGGTTGACCCAGTAGCCATTGGAGTTTACATAAGTTAAAGAGTGTCCTATTTCAACAAAGATGACAGAAGGAATCAACAAGTGAAGAAAATTGCACAGATAGTGGAGGAATCCATTCCGTTCTCCAGCCTGTTACACAGGAACAACAGGAGGATATTCAGGCGTTCGAGCCTGTTTCACCAAAACAGGATGAGGCTATTCAGCCCCTAGAGCCTGATATACATTTACAGGAGGCCAATCAGCCACTCAAGCCTATAACAGTAGGCCATGCTGCACCAGTATCCTGTTAAACAGCAACAGGATCAGTTCATTCAGCCACCCCAAGTCTGTAAAAACTGTAACAACTGGATGAGGTCACACAGTGACTGGAGATTGTTACACTGGGATAACAGGAGGCCATTCAGACCAACCGAGCCTATTTCAACAAGTGAAGCAAATTACACAGATAGTGGAGGAATCCATTCTGGATAAGGATAAAAACTGTCTGACACTTCTTTCATGAGATAGGAAAAGGTAATTCAGATGCATGTCTGTTGTAAGGGAACAAGAGAAGATCAATCACTCCCTTGGTCCCATCTCCAGGATACATGCGGAGACCGTTCAGCATTTCCACCAGTTATGAGGAAGCATGAAAAGAGCCATCAGCCCCTCAAAATGTTACCCAGCAACAGGAGGATTCCATAATCCCCCAACACCCTAATGCATCAACGGGAGAAGGTCGTTCTGGCCTTGGAGACATCAGCATGGGAACACCAGAAAGATGCCAGCCCATCGAGATTGTACACCAGCAGGATGATGAGTCCAGCCAGCCACACATGCCTCAAACAGCAATTGGAGTAGACCTCTTAAAACCTTTTGCCCATTAAATGGAAATTCAAAGAAAACGTAAAGGTTTTCGAAAGGGAAGAAATTATAATAACTGTATACATTTGGGACTAAAACGTAATGATAAGCTATTGCAATTTAAGACAATTATTAGAATCCATTGTTGAGGATACTTGCAAAGTTAAACCACAATCCATCGGAGTCAACATGGTTGTATAAAGGATAAATTGAGTTTGAAGTGTTTGCTTGAGTTACTTAAAGATGTAACAAGCAAGGTGGATAGTAGGATTCCTGGAGATGGAATGTATCTGGTCTTCCTGGTAGGATTCCTGGAGATGGAATGTATCTGGTCTTCCTGAAGGCATCGGATATATCGCTTCTCCACAGAGTAAGTGGTAAAGATCAGACAACATGGGTTTAGGAGTAATTTATTTGTTTGGATGGAGGATTGGTTAACCAACAAAATGCAGTCAGATGGACTAAATGTGTCATTTATTTTGGGAAATGCAATTTGTGGTGTGCTATTGATTTCAGTTCTCATTTGCGATCATTAGTATTACTGTACTTAGTTGACTGGATAGAAAATACGACATCACATTTTCAGATGACACTAACATTGGTGGGAAATTACGTCGGAATGATAATGCAAGAGATTTTAAAACTATATGGATAGGTTGGGTGAACGGGCCAACATTTGGCAAGGAAAATTAAAGTGAGTAAATATGGGGCTATTCAAATTGGTCAGCATAATAGAAAGACAAATTATTATCTAAATGGAGAGAAAGTTCAAAGTGCTTAAGTGCAGATGGATCTGGGTGTCTGCTTGCATATCACAGAAAACCTGCTTGCAGGTACTTCAAGTAATGAGAAATGCAAGCATAACTTCATCGTTTATTTGTAAAAGGATAGAGTAGGGAGTGTTGTTGTAGCTATGTAAGGCATTAGTGAAGCTACAACTGGAGTACAGTTTGGGTGTCCTGCAGAATGAGGTATTTCCATTGGAGGCAACTCAGAAGAGCTTCATTAGATTGATTCCATATTTGAAGTGCTCGTCTTATGAAGAGAAAATGAGCAGTTTAGGCCTATACTCTCGAGTTTATAAGAATGAAAGGAGATCTTATTGAGGTCTGTAAAATGCTAAAAGTAAATGAATGTGTCGATGTGGAGTGGATTTTTTTTTTAATGTGGCACAATCTACAATAAGAGACTAGAGTTTTAGGGTGGAGAGATGGCAGGAAAGTGGAACAGAGGCCGCGATGACATCAGCCTCATCGAGCGGTTGGATTCCTCACAGATGCTCCTTGTTCTTATTCAACTCTTCAACTGTGTTGCACAGGAATGGGGTAGGACTGGATATCATACAGGAAGCAGGCACTCAGGATAAGTCATTTAGAGAGAACGTAATCAGTAGGGTCACACAGTGACCAGCGCTGGGTTCTCAACGATTTACAGTCTATATTAATGATCAGGAGGATGGAACAGATATACAGATGCTGAGTTTGGTGATGTCGCTGTGGTAAGCAAGAGAATAAATTATCAAGAGAGGGTGAAGAGTCTGCAGATAGATTCAGAGAGGTAAAGGCAATAGATAATAGTTTAGCAAGTGGAATTTAACATGGTATAACCTGTCATTTCATTTACAGAATAATGCAGGCAGTATGTTACTGAAATGGAGAGGAAATGCAGGACTTAATGGTACTGTGTACTGGGGGGTTCACTCAGACCTGTTCAGACATGGGAGATTTTGCTCCATCCCTGATCGTCAGCTCACAAAACACTCCAGTGACCCCATTGCTCTCCGTACAAATGGACTACTTTGATGTGGTTGATTGGTGGTGGGGATGGTGTTTTGAAACGTGCATCAAGGGGACGGCCTTTATCCAATATATATTCATTTCTTTCTACATGGAGACCCGATGACGATGGGAATGGCTTACTGCTTCTGAATGAAGAGGCCGTGACTGCTGCTAGGACAGTCGGCATTCACCAATATGATGTGTACTGTGATGGGCACACTGTAACATTAATAGATAGAGAGCTCCTTCAGTTCCTCTACCTCTCCCCATTGACATGGATACTCTGCTGATGCCAAGTACACCATCGGGATTCCCACTGTACTGTATACACCCGGCAGCTCCCTGCTGAGGGAGAAACAATCTATTTACCTCATCCACCATATATATCCTCCATCATGGAATGGTGACATTAATGTTGAGACACTGGGAGATGATGGATATGTCACTCAGTCCTGCCTGGAAAGTTCTGGATCATAGAAGCTGAATGAAACAGTGACCCTAACAGCCACTGGCAGCACCATCCTCCCCCTGGGGTTAAGCTGTGGGTCGTGTTGAAGGAGGTGACACTGCTCTGTGACCAGCTCCTTGTTCAATCAGTGTCCCTCACACTTTGATCCTAGGTTAAGTGGAGCTTGGTAAGCTGTTCCTGGAAAACCCTTTCCCAAACACACTCACTCCGTGGTTTCAGCGCTTCCCCTCTCTGCAGCCTCTGCTCCATTTGTTGTTCATGTTACAGGCCCAGATGCTGTAACCACAGTCCCCATGCTCCATCCAAAGTTGGGTCAGCAAATCCTCAGGTCTCCCTGAATGTCTGAGGCAGCCCACAGCACATCCTCCAGCAAACCATCCCCAGCCCCTCCACTAACTTTTTAGTAACAGGAGAGATTCAGAAACCCCTCGGCTACAGATCCCCGCAAAATGTTTCAAGAAGGCCGTTTAGACCCAAACCTTTCCTTATTTTAAACATAGATTGGAAGTGTGCTTTCCAGATATGTTGTGATTGGTCAAACCACTCGTCATTTAGCAAAATATAATTTATTCAAATGCTTCAGCTAAAAACCAATCAAAGAGAACATTTTGAGATAGCTTATATGTTGGAGCACTTACACAACAATAGATACCATACTTTCTTGGTATACACTGCTTGGCACAAAGATATATTCAAATACAGATTCTTACAGCAATTTTCCGATCCAGGAGGTATCAATGTCAACAGAGATCTCAGAGAGAAAAGCAGCTATGGCTCATGTATTGAAACTCCTAACCCTTCTTGGATTCCCAACAGCTTCTGAATGCTTCAGCTAAAAACAAAACGAGAAAACTTGGTCTGTCAAAGCAGGCCACCGCCCTTCGATTGTTATCACCATTTAATGAAAACTAAAGGCCTCCTCAGTTATTTACTTAAACTGTGTTCAGACAGCAGTTCTGCACCTCTGCCTTTTGAACCTCTCTTCAAAAACAGCCTAAGAGAAAATAACCTTTTTACGGTGATAGTAAATTCTCAACTCACCTTTAATAAAATGATCCATCAATATATAAAGATGAATTAATTTTAGACCTCAAAATCGTCCTCTATTAGTAGATTGAAATGCATATATAGGTAAAAACAATGACTGCAGATGCTGGAAACCAGAGTCTGGATTAGTGGTGCTGGAAGAGCAGAGCAGTTCAGGCAGCATCCAAGGAGCAATAAAATCGACGTGTCGGGCAAAAGCCCTTCATCAGGAATTCAGGCAGAGAGCCTGAAGGGTGGAAAGATAAATGAGAGGAGGTGAGGTTGGGGAGAAAGTAGCATAGAGTACAATAGGTGAATGGGGAAGGGGATGAAGGTGATAGGTTGGGGGGAAGGTGGATTGGATAGGTGGAAAAGAAGATAGGTAGGTGGGACAAGTCATGGGGACAGTGCTGAGCTGGAAGTTTTGAAGTGGAGTGAGGTGGGGTAAGGGGAAATGAGGAAACTGTTCAAGTCCACATTGATGCCCTAGGGTTGAAGTGTTCCTAGGTGGAAGATGAGGCATTTTTCCTGCAGGCATCTGGTGGTGAGGGAGTGGCGGTGAAGAAGAGCCAGGACCTCCATGTCCTCGGCAGAGTGGGAGGGGGAGTTGAAATGTTGGACCACAGGGCGATGTGGTTGGTTGGTGCGGGTGTCCCGGAGATTTTCCCTAAAGTTCTGTGCAAGGAGACGTCTAGTCTCTGCAATGTAGAGGAGACCGCATCGGGAGCAACGGATACAATAAATGATATTGGTGGATGTGCAGGTAAAACTTTGATGAATGTGGAAGGCTCCTTTAGGGCCTTGGATGGAGGTGAGGGAGGAGGTGTGGGCGCAGGTTTTGCAATTCCTGCGGTGGCAGGGCAAGGTGCCAGGATGGGAGGGTGGGTTGTAGGGGTGCGTGGACCTGACCAGGTAGTCACGGAGGGAACGGTCTTTGCAGAAGGTGGAAAGGGGTGGGGAGGGAAATATATCCCTGGTGGTGGGGTCTGTTTGGAGGTGGCAGAAGTGTTGGCGGATGATTTGGTTTATGCGAAGGTTGGTAGGGTGGAAGGTGAGCACCAAGGGGCGTTCTGTCCTTGTACGGTTGGAGGGGTGGGGTCTGAGGGCAGAGGTGCGGGATGTGGATGGTATACGTTGGATGGCATCTTTAACCACGTGGGAAGGAAAATTGCGGTCTCTGAAGAAGGAGGCCATCTTTTGTGTTCTGTGGTGGAACTGGTCCTCCCGGGAGCAGATACGGCGGAGGCGGAGTAATTGCAATACGGGATGGCATTTTTGCAAGAGGTAGGGTGGGAAGATGTTTAATCCAGGTAGCTGTGGGAGTTCGGTAGGTTTGTAAAAAATGTCGGTGTCAAGTCGGTCGTCATTAATGGAGATGGAGAGGTCCACGAAGGGGAGGGAGGCGTCAGAGATGGTCCAGGTAAAGTTAAGGACAAGGTGGAATGTGTTGGTGAAGTTGATGAATTGCTCAACCTCCTCGAGGGAGCACAAGGTGGCGCCAATGCAGTCATCAATGTAACGGAGGAAGAGGTGCATATATATATATATTATATTGACTCTGAGCATACAAATGTTCACAACTCGATTCGATTTCAGTCACTTTACTCCTGCCACAGAATGCCTTTGTCTTCCTTCATCCAATTCTCCACAACGTATCAAAACCCTTAGGTTTTCTTACCCTGTCACCTGTATAATTTCAAATTTAATGGCAGTAGTAATAAGCTCAATCGAAACAGACTGATATTCTTCTCCCTAAACTTCTCCACAAACTTTAAGGGCTCACGATCAGTGAAAAGGATTTGTCTCATGTATGTTATGCGCAATTGAAATGCTGAAATATTGTAACGCCAACACCAAGCTCAAGGCGTCATCCCCGATTGTGGAATAAATCTAGTGATGATTCCACTGGACACCCCAACCACACTTGACATAATGCAGCACTTCTCACCTCTCCAATAGTCCCTCTGAATGACATATCTCCTCATGTCTCAGCATAAAAGAGTTACATACTTCTGTACCTCTTAATGCTGTAACCTCTTTACCTGCTACTCCTGGCCTATGCCAGTAAACCTTACTCTCACAGGGATATGTTTTAAGAAGATCTCACACATTTTTCTCACTCCCTCACAGCAACCAAACTTTGATTTCTGAACTCAATCATCATCAGCAGCCATTTCAGCTTCTAATCTTGCCATTGTTACTCTCTGCTCTTCCACATGAGTTCTCATGACTGCAGGAAGTGAATTGTTGAACTTCTCCAAAATAAGAATCTCTCTAAGAGTGCAATAGGTTTGCTCTGTTTTTAATACCCTTACCCACCTTTCAAAATCACTTTGTTTGATCCTTTCAAACTCAATGTGCGTTTAACCACGGACGCTATTTTAGATCCCTGAAACTCTGTCTGTCAGTTTCTGGCACAAGCTCATGTGCACTTCAGATGGCTTTCTTCACCTCCTCCTACTCCCCAGACACCGCCTCTGATAGGGATGCAAATGCCTATCAACTTTGTTTGAATCAACTAAATCCACATTTTCACTGGGCACTGCATTTGTTTAGCCACTTTCTCAAATGAAATTAAGAAGGCTCCCCCATCATTCTCATCAAATTTAGATAATGTCTGGATGTATTGTAACAGATCCCCATCAAGTCTTTGCCCACTATAGGGTTGATCATCCTCACTATCCTCCTCATGCAGCCTACCATCTACCTTCATCACCACCTTCTATGTCAACGTTCCTCTTTAATTACTAACTTTTGAAGTTAAATCTCTCTGCTTTTCTTCTTTCTTTTTCTCTCCTCTTCTTCATTTTATTTTTACTTTTCATCATAATTCAAACAGTTTCAATTCCTTCTCATGTTCAAAGTGCCTCATTTCAAATTGAATTCTCGCCATTTCCAAAGACTCTGATGGCGTTTCCACCAAATGTAATTGCCGAGCTATAGCTGTAATTATCTCTCATTTTCTCACAGACAAACACAACCCCAACTCCTGCTCGTCTGCCAATTCCTACAGCTTTGCCTTCATTACCTTTTGTAAAACCCCCAACTTAACTTCTTCCACACCCAGAGAACTCTCAGTGACTGAAATAATCTTTATACACAAAACACTGTTTAAACCAACAGAATTCAACATCTGGAACGAAAGACACTAACAACTACCATACGCGACCTTTGAACCGAATAGCCTCCTGGTGCGTACTCTCCAGTGTCTCCATGAGCTTATTCTGGATTCGCTGGTTTCTTCTCACAATCCAAAGGTGTGCATGTCATGTGAATTGGCTATGCTAAATTTCTTGTAGTTTTCAGGGATGTGTGTGTTATGAGTCTTTGTCGGGGTAAATGTGTAATATCAGGGTCGAGGAATGGGTTTGGTTAGGTTACTCCTCGGAGGGTCGGTGTTGACTTGTTGGGTCGAATGGCCTGTTTGCACACTGTAGGGATTGTAATTCTATACCCAATTTGGTGTTACAAGACAAGAGTTCCCAATTTGCTATAGACGAACCAGACTGCCTCAAACTATTTTAAGCAGGTAGCTTGGATGCGAACCTTTTCTTATTTTAAATGTCGTTGTGAAATGGCAGTCCCAGATGTGATGCTACTCGTCAAACCACTCACCATTAATTAAAACACAATATATTTAAACACACTGATGAAAAGCCATACAAAATGAAGAGGAATTTAGAATAACTTAACTATTGGAAACCTTAACCGAATAATGGATACAGTACTTTCTACAAATGAACTGTTCCATTATACTAACATCACCTAAACACACTCCATGGTAAAAAGGAGCATTCAGACATACAGTTCTCCATTCCAGGAGGAAACAGCATCAAGTGAAGCTTCAGAGAGAATAGCAGCTAGGGATAATTTACTAAAACTTCCACGACAGTCAGCGATCCACCTGACTGAGATTCTCTGGACCAGTCTCTCACACAGTGGGGGTTGTTATCATTCCCTGCTGTTCCTGGCATAGTCTATTTTTTTTAAAACCCACCTTCTCCATGGTACTGATCTATTGGCCGAATGGATTTTGTTAGCTGTCAGTAACCTAGCTCTGTGACTTTATTGGGAATAAGTGATCTGGGATGACAGCCAGTATCAGCACACTGCTCACAGTGTCTGACACCCAGACAAAGGGTTTGCAGTCCAGAGGAATTTCTAAATACAACTTCTTACTTCTGTTTGTCCATATCTATCCATCTCATTACAGCCTTGGTTCAAACATAGAAAAAAGAGCTGAATTCCAGCCCTTGACATCAAGCTACATTCTTTCAAACGTGGCATCATGGAACCCGACCAAAAAGGATATTGCGGGCAAATACTCCATTATTGGTGTCATAGCTGACAGATAGGAAGATGGTCATTGTTGTTGGAGGTCAGTCATCTCTGCTCCAGAACATTTCTGCAGCAGTCCCTCAGGATAATGTGAATGTAGTTTTGCTCGCTGAGCTGGAAAATTCATTATCAGACGTTTCATCACCATACTAGATAATATCTTCAGTGACACTTCAGATAAAGCTTCGATCCAAGCATCTTCAGCTGCTTCATCAATGACCTTCCCTCCATCATAAAGTCAGACGTGGGGATATTTGACAATGACTGCACAATGTTCAGCACTATTCGCAAATGCTCAGATATGGAAGTAGTCCATGCCCAAATGCAACAAGATCTGGAACCTCACCGGGTTTGGGCTGATAAGTGGCAAGTAACATTCAAACCACACAGATGCCAGACAATGACCATCACCAATAAGAAACAATATAACAACTTGGTATTCAGCAGCATTATCATTACTAAATTCCCCACTATCAATATCCTGGGGGTTCTCATTGACCAGAAACTCAACTGGACTCGCCACATAAATATAAGAGCAGATCAGTGTCGAGGAATACTGTGCGAGTAACTCACCTCCTGACTAACCAAAGCCTGTCGATCATCTACTAGGCACAAGTCAGGAATGAGATGGAATTCTCCCACTTGCCTGAATGAGTGCAGACCACACAACACCAAGTAGTTTGACACCATCCTGGACAAAACAGTCCATTTGATTGGCATCACATCCACAAGCATTCACTCCCTCCACCACCGTTTCTCAGTAGTTGAAGTGTGTACTATCTACTAGACACAATGCAGAAATTCCCCAAAGATCCTCAGACAGCATCTTCCTATCCCACGAACACTTACGTCTAGAATGACAAGGGCTGCAGACGTATGGAAATACCACCACTTACAAATTCCCTTCCAAACCAGTCAACATCCTGATGTGGAAATATATCGCCGTTCCTTCACTGTTGCTGTGTAAAAACGCTGGAATTCCTTCCTTAATAGCATTGCGGGTCAACACACAGCAGGTGGACTGCAGCGGTTCAAGAAGGCAGCTCAGCACCACTTTGTCAAGGGGGCAATGAGGGACGGACAAGAAATGGTGGGACCATCCAGCAATGACCGCATCCAAAAAAAGATTTTTAAAAAATAGTTCCAAGTTGTGCATCTCAATGGGATAGGTTATCTGATTTGAACATGAACAGGAAAGCAGTGTTTTGTATACAGAACATTGTAGACTTTTTGTTATTAGAAGGGTGTTCAGTGTTCGATGACTTATTGTTGCTGAGTGCTGTGATAAATTGCATCTGTTTTGTTGAATTCAACAATACTGGCGTAACAGGATCAATCCTTCGAAAATACCAAACTGAAAATGACAATCATCGGAGAGACGATGTCCTCCCGCCAGATGAGACTCACAGATCACTGTTTATATTCAAAGTTTAATGGACTACTGGCTGACACTGAATACTCCAACCATCCATTTCATAAGGGTTACCATTGAACAGAACGTGAAGTAAAATCACCAGACAAATACAAGGCTTACAACAGCAGGTCAGAGACTTACATTTCTGCACTGAATAATAGACCCTACTACCGAAAGAGCATGAGATATAGTAATAGATTTAGGCCATTCAGCCCATTCCTTCACTCTGAAACTGCCATTTTGTCATTGTCTGTATGACTAGTGGAACTATCTTCTACACACTGACTGTATCAATCTTTGCAGTGATCAATCAGTTTCTATCGGATATCTCACCTCCCATTCTTCTAAATTCCATCGAGTACACACACTGCCGTGTATATGACAAATCACCTTCCCCAGGATGGATCTCCTCCAACACCAGCAGATCATCCCCCAGAGATAGTGCCCAAAACAACTTCCAAATGCCGTCTGAACATAGCCTATTACATTCTCAGCAGTGTGTCTCCTCTCTTGTATTCTAGATCCCTTGAAATGAATGCTAACATTGCATTTCCTTTCCTAACTGTACATTAACCATAAGAGAGGAGGAGTGCTTCAAAATCCTTTTGTGCTTCAGATTCAATGGATCCTATTAGAACATAGTGTCTGCGTCTATTCCGCCAATCAAAGTGCATAATCTCACACGATCCTATATTGTGTTCAATCAGACACATGTTTGCCCACAGCCCTAAACTGTCCAAGCTTTAATGCACCCTCCCCACTTCATGAATATCGCCTGCAAACTCAACGATCACTGTATCATCTCCAAACTGAGCAAAACTGCCCTCAGGTCCTTTGTTCAGGTGGTTCATTTAAATGGCAGTTCCTGACTCCCTAACGACTGTCCACCATTGAAAAGGCACAGCACTCAAGGTGGTTGAATCCATTCAGGTTCAAGCAGTGAGTTGACTGGAATTATACCTGTAACATCTTCACTCCCTGCACCACTGACACCCAGTAGGAGCACACCCTGCCCCCGAATTGTTGTGAATTACCCCGTTATAGTGACACAGGACTTGATGCTGCACAATATCAATCTAATGATGTCACTCTGCCTCAACACTAACTGTGTTGCTCACAACAACCAATGTCACTGTGTGTTGATGATGATGGAGAGAGCTGGGGGAGGGAATGTCTTTGATGAATGACTGTGTGACTGTCAGTGTGAAACCTGCCCTGACAGCATCGGATGTACCTGTGCCTGCTATCACCGCGGCAGACATGATCAGTCTTCCTGCAGGTCAAATCAAGGAAAGTGACAGGCCTGCAGAGTATTCCTGACTGAGCACTCAGATCCTGTGAGGACCAACTGGCAGAGGTATTTAAAAACACCTTCAACTTCTCCCTCCTGAAGCCGAAATCCCAACCCACTTCAAGAAGACCACCATCATCCTTGTAAGTGAGAAATCACATGCAACGTTCCTTAATGACTACCACCCAGTAGCTCTGACTTCAATAAACATGAAGTGCTTTGAGACGCTGGTAATGGCCCACACCACCTTCAGTCTCCCAGTCTGACCTGCTGTCGTATAATGTGCTGACTGATCTAACGGGTCCACAACGGATGCCATATACCTGCCCTGCCCGCATCCATGGAACATCTAGACAACATGGATTCCTACACCAGACTTCTGGTCATTGCAGTGTGTGTGTGCATTATCCCGGCCTCACTGTATGTGCAGGATGCTCCCTTGCTCTGTGTGTGTGTGTGTGTGTGTGTGTGTGTGTGTGTGTGTGTGTGTGTGTGTGTGTTTGTGTCTGTCTGTGTATACGTCTGCGCATGTCACTCTCTCAATGTGTGTGTGGGTCCCTCTTGCTGTGTATTTGTGTGTCCCACGCTCGCTGCGTGTGTGTGTGTATGTGTCGCTCCCTTGCTTTGTGTGTATGTGTGTCTCTCTCTCACTGTGTGTGTATCTGTCTCTTTCTTGCTGTGTGTGTCTCTCCTTCGCTTTTCTGCACTCCCATGGTTGTGTCCTCATCTCCATACCCTACTCCCTCTACTCCCAAGGTTGAGTCCTCAGCCCCATACCCTACTCCCTCTACTCCCATATCTCTGTCTTCACCCCCTACTCTATGCCCTGAACACACGCGGCTATGTTGCCAAATTCCAAACAACGCCAGCTACAAGTTCGCTGATAAAATCACCAAATCAGGAGGCATATCAAACAACGATGAGTCAGAATACAGAAAGGAGATCGAGTGCTTAGTGGCATGGTGTAATGATAATAACCTCTCTCTCAAATTCAGTAATAGTAAGGAACTGATCATTGAGCTCAGAAAGAAAGGAGAGGAACACACCGTCATCTACATCAATGGTTGAGGCAGTGCAGAGCATCAACTCCCTCAGAGTAACGATAACTGACAACCTACCCTGGTCTTCTTGCGTAGGTGTGACAGTCAAGAAGGTTCAATAACGCCTCTTCTTCCTCAGGAGGCTCAGGAAATTCAGCATGTACTACTTCGACAGGTACCCCATTCAGAGCATACTGTCTGGGTGTGTCATGGCTTCATACAGCAATGCTCAGCCCAGGACCACAAGAAACTACAGAAGTTTGGGTGCACAGCCAATCTCATTGACTCTATTTACACGGCTCGTTGCTGGAGAAAGGCTGCCAACATCTAGAACAGAGAACAAAGAACATAGAACAGTCAAGCACAGAACAGGCCCTTCAGCCCATGATGTTGTGCCGACCACTGATTCTCATGTATACACCCTCAAATTTCTGTGACCATATACATGTCCAGCAGTCTTTTAAATGTCCCCAATGACCTTGCTTCTACAACTGCTGCTGGCAACGCATTCCGTGTTCTCCCAACTCTCTGTGTAAAGAACCCACCTCTGACATCCCCTCTATAGTTTCCTCCAACCAGCTTAAAACTATGACCCTTCGTGTTAGCCATCTACATCCTTAGAAATAGTCTCTGGCTATTGACTCTATCTATGCC
This sequence comes from Chiloscyllium punctatum, assembly GCF_047496795.1. Classification (NCBI taxonomy): domain Eukaryota; kingdom Metazoa; phylum Chordata; class Chondrichthyes; order Orectolobiformes; family Hemiscylliidae; genus Chiloscyllium; species Chiloscyllium punctatum. Next base: position 183,401 of record NW_027310110.1, on the reverse strand, counting down.
CCTCATTATCTTGTATAACTCAGTCAGATCCCCACTCCTCCTCCTATTCTCCAATGAAAAAAGTCCGAACTCAGTCAACCTCTCTTCATACGATAAGCCCTCCAGTCCAGGCCACATCCTGGTAAACCTCCTCTGAACCCTCTCCAAAGCATCAACATCTTTCGTATGATAGGGCAACCAGAACTGGACGCTGTATTCCAAGTGTGGTCTAACCAAAGTTTTATAGAGCTGCAACAAGATCTCACGACTCTTAAACTCAATCCCCCTGTTAATGAAAGCCAAAACACCATATGCTTTCTTAACAACCCTGTCCACTTCGGTAGCCATTTTAAGGGATCTATGTACCTGCACCCCAAGGTCCCTCTGTTCCTCCACACTGCCAAGAATCCTATCCTTAATCCTGTACTCAGTTTTCAAATTCGACCTTCCAAAATGCATCACCTCGCATTTATCCAGGTTGAACTCCATCTGCCACCTCTCAGCCCATATCTGCATCCTGTCAATGTCACACCGCAGCCTACAACAGCCCTCTATACTGTCAACGACACCTCCAACCTTTGTGTCGTCTGCAAACTTGCTGACCCATCCTTCAATCCCCTCATCCAAGTCAATAATAAAAATTACAAACAGTAGAGGCCCAAGGAGAAAGCCCTGTGGAACACCAATCACCACTGACTTCCAGGCAGAATATTTTCCTTCTACTACCACTCGCTGTCTTCTGTTGGCTAGCTAATTCTGTATCCAGACAGCTAAGTTTCCCTGTATCCCAATCCTCTGGACCTTCTGAATGAGCTAACCATGGGGAACCTTATCAAATGCCTTGCTGAAGTCGATACATACCACATCCACAGCTCGACCCTCATCAACGTTTCTAGTCACATCCTCAAAGAATTCGATATGGTTTGTGAGGCATGACCTGCCCCTCACAAAGCCTTGTTGACTGCATTTAATCAAGCCATTGCTCTTCCAGATGGTCATAAAACCTATCCCTCAGAATACTTTCTAACACCTTGCAGACGACAGACGAAAGACTTACTGGTCCATTATTGCCGGGGATTTGCCTATTTCCTTTCTTGAAGAGAGGAATTACATTTGCCTCTCTCCAGTCCTCAGGTACGACTCCGGTGGAGAGTGAGCATGCAAAGATCTTCGCAAGTGGCGAAGCAATTGCATTTCTCGTTTCCCAAAGCAGCCGAGGACAAATCTGATCCGGGCCTGGCGACATGTCAATCTTAATGTTTGACAAAACTTTCAGCACATCAGCTTCCTCTATCTCTATCCATTCCAAAATGCACCCCTGCTCTTCAAATGTTTCATTCACTACAAAGTTTGTTTCTTTCGTAAAGACAGAAGCAAAAATCTCATTTAGGGCTTCCCCAACCTCCTCAGACTCCACACACAAGTTCCCTACGCTATCCCTGATCAGCGCTTGGATAGTGAGGAGAGACGAGGTAAATGGGAAAGTGTTACACCTCCGGCAGGAGAAAGTGTAGTGGACCCATGGTGGGGGGTGGGGGAGGTGGGGGTAGGTGTGTGCAGTGAATAACGAGCGGACCAGGATGTACTGGAGGAAATGGTCACTTCAGAAGGCGGAAAAGGGAGAGGAGGCAAATATGTCTCTGGTGGTGGCATCTTGCTGGAGGTGGGGGAATGCAGACGGATGATCTTCTGCATGTGAATGCTGGTGGGATGGTAGGTAAGGACAGGGAGAACTCTAACCCTGTTGCAGGAGGGTGGAGAGAGGGTGAGGGTAGAAGCGCAGCAGGTGGGTCAGAACTGGTTGAGAGCCCTGTCGACAAAAGTGCTGGGGAATTCCCGGTTGAGGAAGAAGGTGGACATTTCAGAGGAAACATTTTTGAAGTTGACATCATCAGAAGCAATGCGGTTGAGAGGGTGGAACTGGGGGAATGGAATGGAGTCTTTGCAGGAAACAGGGTGTGAGGGTGCATACTCCAGGTAGCTGTGGGAGTCGGTGCTTTAATAGTGGATATCAGTGACCCCTCTATCCGCAGAAATAGATGCAGAGGTGTTGAGGAAAGAAAGGGAGGAGTCAGACATAGACCAGGTGAAAGTGAGGGAGGAGTGCAAATTGGAAACGATGAACTTTTCCAATTCTGGACAAGAGAGAGGAGGAGCAGCGATGATATCATCTATGTATCAGATAAACAGTTGAGGATGGGCGCTGGAATAGAACTGGAACAAGGAATGGTCTACGCAACCCATGAAGGAACAGGTATAACTTGCGCCCACGTGTGCTTCCATGCACCCCCTCTGTATGGCAGGAGCAGGCTGAAGCAATGGGTCTGCCCAGGCAGTTCTGTTTGTGGATTTTCAGGAGGACATAAAAGCGAGCTCTGCTATCAGAGGACCATCAGCTTCGGGACTGTTACGTGGGGGCGAGTGGGTGGGAATCTCCAGATGAAATGTTGTCAGATTTAGTTAATAAAATGGCCTGATGTGCCATGGCAGCGTTATGGACGAGCAGGTGATGTGTGGAAGCATCTGAGAGCTGGCACTCAGCCTCTGAAATGGAGAGGTGAGTCCACCAGACTACAGCAGCACCACCCTTATCGGCACAGGCTGAATAACACAGTCAGTGTTGGATTGATGCGTACAGCGTACAGTCTGTTCAGAGGGTGATAGGTTGGATAGGGTGAGGGGGATGCAGAGAAATTAAAACAACCAGTATCACATTAAAAGTTCTCAAAAACAGATTGAGTCAAAGTAAACGCCAGAGGAATGGGTCTAGGTGGAGGCAGAGTGTTGGAGCTGGGGGAAGGGTCTGTGGGATGAGGAATAGACTCTTGCCCAAAGAAATGGACACTGAAGAGAAGACGGTGGAAGAGGAGTTCAACATTATGTCGTTCCTGAAATTCATTAAAGTGGGGGCACAGAGGGATAAAGCTGAGATCTTTGCTGAGTACAGAACATTCAGTATTAGAGCGTGGAAGTTTCAGGAGGGCTGGTGAATACACGACAGGAGGTGTGCTTGGGGGAGGGGATGGACTCAGAGTGCAGGGCATGGGTGGGATGGCAGGTGCCAGAGGCTCATAGGCATCTCTAAGGTATTCCATCTCGTGGGCCTCATATATCTGGCGAGCACGGCGAATGAGCTGGAGAATGAAGTAGAATTGGGGAATGGTGCAGCCTTGAGCCAATGTGATGAGATGCTGTTGGACAGAGAAAATGTTGGTCTCAGTGGCACTGACATCGCACGATCAGTCCACAGAAAGTAACTGATTGAAAATGATCTGAATTGTTATCTTATTGTAACGCCCTGATTTCATTGGGGTGACACTCAATCAGCAAGGTCTTACCTTTCTGAGACTTTAGACCCAACTGCAAAAACAAATGATGTTATTAATAAGACAAGTCCATCCATAGTTTTGGAAGGTACTAGCAAAGGCAGAGTTTATTTGTCATTCCCAATAGCTCTTGGGAAGATGCCATTGTTCATTGAGGAAATTACCAGCATAGAATTTCACCTGATTCCCGTTAACCACAGTTTCCTGAGGGTTAATGATGCTATATGAGTCAAATATTACTTTGATGCAAGGGAAATTACTCTAATCTCATCTCTAATGACATTGGAAAATCAGTTAAAATGGTAAAGAGCAAAATGATAGAACCCGGCTTATTTGAACAATGTGGTCACTGTCCTCACAACGTTTAAGGAAAAACTGATGGATGGCCGTCTGATTCTGAGGAGAGGTTTGTCCTATTTGTGATGAGGCTGTTTGGTTAAGCGTTGTGACACAGAGACAGAAAAAAAGTTCCACTCTCTATTGGGAACAAAACCACCCTGTTCACGGTGCATTGGAAATTGACACACACACACTATTGTCTGTTCCAATTGGACATTGATCATCTCAATGTCATCATTCACTGATGAACAATAGCAGCACAGAAGCCAGCAGTTCTCATCACTCCAGTTGGAAAGCAAACAGGGAAAGGAATGGCCAGTGGAAGTGGGAGTAACTAGGGAACTGGTGTAACTTACAGTGGGAGTGGGAGAAGAAAGATGCGAAGACCTATCATCAGTGCAAGAGATGTAACAGCTGAAGGGGTAATGCAAGGGAAGTAGGAGTGTAAAAAAAAGTAGGAAGGCGGAGGAAGAATGGCTAATGAGGTTTTAGTGACTGGGAAAATTTTGCTTTTGCCAAAGTGAGATTGGTTGAAAAACATGACTATTCAGGAAAATTGGGATCTGATTCCACTGAAAATTAAAATTTGATGTACTTCATTTTCCAGCACTTGATTCTTGTTCAGCTTGCACATTCACTCTGTATTTCTGTATGTCCATCAATTGCAGATGACGTTTTTCTTCGCTGGTATGGTGTCTTAACATTTTTGAATTTTTTAACATGATGTATTTGATTCGATTTCAATGTAGACATGAGCATTAGATTTGATCCCCTGCAGTTTGTCCATAACGTGGAATTTACTTGAGTATTTCTCCTCATCGCATTTACTGATTCAAGCAATGAGTCAGTGTCCATCCTGCAGATGAAAAATTTCTTCAGCTCTGACTATTGTTACGAAGAACAGTGCCACACAAAAGGTTCCAGTGCAATGTGCCAAACCCTAGTTCATCCTAAATTAGGTACACGCTTTATGAATAAGACATGCTGAGTGGTAGAGTGTAAAAGGTGAATTCAACTCTGTGTCGAAAATGCTATTTGCAGCTCCCTCATAATAGGTGTGAACTACATCACTCTGTAAATGCCCCAAAATAACAAAAGCAAGAGACTGGAATTCTTAATTCCTCTTCTCTGAATAACATCTGGAGAACAGGAAGGAAATCAAGGTTTGTTTGTGATATTCATAAATTATGATGGTGAGAATGTGGAAGATGGACGGCAGTGGAATGGTAACTAATATTGGGGATGACACAAAGATTAAATGTGTGGTTCACAGTGAGGAGGAAATTGTTAGACTAAGGACGATATTAACAGATGATTTCAATACCCAGATTAATTGCCAATTATGTTTAACACTGATAAATGGAAACGATGCACATCTGAATTAACAAGACAAGTGAGTACTCAAACTGTGAAGTGTGCGGGCTAAATTTGCTCCTTTTTTCATTGCAGCAGGGAAGATTGAGGAGGAAACCTGGTACAGGTGTACAAGAGCATAAAGGGAATGGAGAGGATGAAGAGACAGCAGCTGTTTCCCTTACGGGAAGGGTCAAAAACAAAGGGATACATACTTAAAGTGAAAGGCAGGGGATTGACAGAGGATTTGTGAGTCAATTTTGAACTGAGAGGGAGGCACAGACATGGAATATAAAATTCCTACTGTGTGGAAATAGGCTCTTTGGCCCAACAAATCCACACTGATCCTCCAAAGAATAACCCACACAAACAATTTCCTACTATATTTACCCCTGACAAATGCACCTAACCTACACATCCCTGAACACTGTGGGGAATTAAGCATGGCCAATTCACCTAACCTGCACATCTTTGGATTGTGGGAGGAAACCGGAATACCTAGCATAAACCACGCAGACACGGTGATAATGTGCAAAATTCATACAGAATTCATACAAGGCTGGAATCAATCCTGCGTCCCCGCGCTCTAAGGCAGGAGTTCTAACCACTGAGCCACCGTTCTGCCCCTGGTGACATGTGCCTGGAGTGCATTCCCTCGGCGGGTGATTGAGCAGATAATCTCACAAACTTTTGAAAAGGTCTTTGGATATGCAATTTGTGGTGCAGGCTTGCATTTTCATTCAATGATTCTATGTGGTGGCAGCCATGAACACTGATATATTCTGAAGCAATAGCTAATGGCAGTTCCTGGTTTGTTCCATTGACTGTCTCAGTAATTGAGCCTCCAGTGAAGTGCTGGTGTTATCTCTCACTTTCTACTGAAGTGTTTAGGTTTCCTCGCGTTGGTAATGTAATTTTCTGAGTCGCTGATGTCATTTCCGGCCCTTTGTCTCAGAGGGTGGTAGATGGAGTCAAAATTGAATTGTTTGTTGATGGAGTTCTGGTTAGAATGCCATAATTCTAGGAATTCTTGTGCTTCGCTCTGTTTGGCCTGTCCTAGAATGGATATGCAGACCGAGTCAAAGTGATATACTTCCTCATCAGTACATAAGAAATTAGTGTTTGGGTCATGTATTTTGTTGGTAATTGATGTTCATATATTCTGGTGACTAGTTTTCTGCTTGTTTTTCCGTTGTAGGGTTTGTTGCAGTTCTTGCAAGGCTTATTGTTCCTGGAGCAGAACAGAGAATGATATGAATTTATTGCGGTGCTCAAAAGTATGAATAAACTGTCAGAGTGAAAAATAATGTCCTATTAGTTGGCATTACAGCATCAAAGAATTCTAATTTCAAGGTTGTCAGCAAAAGAGCGAGGAGTGAAATAAGGAAAAACGTCTTTATTAGCGAGTTGTTACGAACTGGAATTGACTGGCTGGGGAAGTTGTGGATGAAGAGTCAAAAGAGAACTGGGTATATATTTGGAAATTATTAATTTAACGGGCAACAGAGAGAGGGCTGGAAAATGGGAGGTGCTTAGGAGACATTTATGGAACTGATTCATACATAATGGCCAATGGCCTCCTCCTTTTACTCTATCATGGGTCAGCTGTGAATAAAAGTCAGTGTCCAATTATGTCACAATGTAAATGCTCGCAAATATCTGACTATTTGGTGCAGCATAAACATTTAAAATGCAAGTATTGCAAGGTCAGCTTCATTATGAAGTCTAATTATTACTTCGAACATAAATATTTTACATATTGTATTCCAATTACTAAAATAAATATATAATTGCTTTGGCACAAAACCCTTTGGAAAGCTCTGACTTTTCACTAACACGATATTATATCCGTTGTTCTTTTTTTCACTATCCACATTTCATATTAAATATCATTCATTCTAAAAATTGGAAGTTTTCAAGTTATTGTTCACTGAAATTTGGTAACACAAATAATTTATTTAGTTTAATATTCACAGTCCATGTTGAACTATTGCCATTTTAATATTGTGGCAAATTGCTGAAGATCGTACATTTCAGTGAGAAATTAACTGACTGATTATATATAAATGCATAAGAACGCTAATTCTATTTGGATGTTCAATCTTCTGCTCACTCTGAATATGCAATCACTCAGAAGCCAACCACTTTAAAAATATTGGAGTGGCAAAACATTGCTTTGAATCCTGACATTGAATATCTAATTCTGATAACCACAAGAGTTATGTTCTTTCTTCGATAAAATAAAATGTACATGCTTTATTTCTGTGTTAGAAAATCTTGACAGGAGTTTATATTTTAGTTCCATAAATATAGAATCAACAGAATTGATTGAAGAGATTATAATTCAGTTGAATGTTTATCGTTCGCATCTTATTGTTGCCCAATTAATGAAATATAGCAAACATCCGATTATTGTTCTGGTCAGTAAAGTCAACACCTTGCAATGAGCAACGCTGAAAATTGCTTCCAATTTATCTGAAATCATTTACCGTGTTATTGGACCTCACAGCTGCCTGAGATACAGAGAGACTCGGTGGCCTGTTCCAAAATCTGTGCATTGGGCTTCTAACCTGGTTCAGGGCAGTCAGTCAAACATTACTTCAAAACAAATAATTTGGAATCCTCCTTGGGCAGGGGGAGAACCCGCCAACAGACTATCACTGGTCTCAGTGTAGGTACAAATATTGTCCAGGTTAAATACTAATGGCTGACCAGCAACCAGGTTTTGAAATCCATCTTCAGTCAGAGCCTGGACCAGAGAGCAGACGTGTTGACATGGAGAGCCAGAATCACACCATACAAGTTACCTATGGTGATGAAACCTGACCTGCCTCCCAGACTCCATACTTCTGCACCCCGGACCAGACATGGGTGAAGACGTTAACAAGTTGACAATCTATTGCAGTGCCTTGTGTCTCACAAAGAAACCTCTAAAGCCATATTCAATACATGTTACCTTCACATTCTCCAGTGTCAAAGTAAAATTGTACATCTCTATGAATGGTCAGAGATTACTACATGGATCACACAGTAGAATGTATGTGAAGTAACCAGCATTAACGGCAATCCACAAATCGCATTAATAACTGAACTTGGCGGATTCTGTCTGGTCTAAGTAACCACACATATTATACTGGCTTTCAGTGACTGTGACAATGCACACCAAAACTGGAGGTTTTGGCCTTACACCTCTCCAAAGCTTCGTGATCTCACACACATCACTCCCTCACACATTCAACAATTGATGAAAATCCACAAGCTGTGTGAAACTGGAAACATAGAACAGTGCAGCACTGTACAGGCCCTTCGGCCTTTGACATTCTGTCGACCTTTATCCTACTCTAACATCAGACTAAACTACATACCTTTCATTACACTATCATTCATGTGCCTATCCATTTATATATCCATAATATAGCTGATTTTACTACAACTATTGGCTGTTCATTGCACACACCCACCACTGTCTGTGTAAATAACTTACCTCTGACATCTCCCCTAAACCTTCCTCCAATTACCTTAAAATCGTACCCCCTCGAGATAGCTATTTCCACCCTGGGAGAAAGTCTCTGGCTATCCACTCTATCTATGCCTCTCATCATCTTGTATACCCCTGTCAAGTCACGTTCCATTCTTCTTCGTTCCAATGAGGAAAACATCCTAGCTCCCTCAAATTTTCTTTGTAAGACTGTCCTCCAGTCCAGGCAGCATCTTGATAAATTTCCTCAGCATTCGCATCAAAGCTTCCACATCTTTTCCATAACGAGGCAACCAGAATTCATCACAATATTCTAAGTGTGGTCTCACAAGAGCTCCATATAGTTGGAGCATAACCTTCCAGCTCTTAAACTCAATCCCTCGGCTAATGAACACATCAAACACCTTCTTAACAACCGCATTAACCTGAGTAGAAACTTTGTGGGAGCTGTGCTATGGCCCATATGATCCTCCATTCCTCCACAATGTAAGAATCCTGCCTCTAACCCTGTATTCTGCATTCAACTTCGACCTTCCAAAATGAATCGTATCCCGCTTTTCCATATTGAACACCATCTGCCACTTAGCAGCCGAGTCCTGCATCTTGTCAATGTCCTGTTGCAAACTACAACAGCCCTCCACACTATCCACAATTCCACCAACCGGGGTTACATCATCAGACTTACTAACCTACCCTTCCACTTCGTCATCCAAGTCATTTATCAAAATCACAAACAGCAGAGGTCCCAGAACCGATCCTTACGGATCACCACTGTTCACCCAGTTCCACACTAAATACTACCCATTTACCACCACCCTCTGTCTTCTATGGGCTAGCCAATTCTGTATCCAGACAGATAGGTCTCCCTACATACCATGCCTCCTTACTTTTTGAATGAAACTACCACGGGGAAACTGATCAAACACCTTGTTAAAATCCATGCACTCCGCATTCACTGCTCTACCTTCTTCAGTGCGTTTAAAGTGCATCCTCAAAGAACCCAATATGAGTTGTGAGGTATGACCAGCCCCTCACAAAGCCATGCTGACTATCGCTGTCCCAATAGGCAAACTCCCAAACTCCCAATAAAAACCAGTATAAATGGAACACAAACTTCCAGATTGAAGTTGAAGTTCAGAAAAGAGAGAGAGTTTCCACACAGCTCCCAGTTGAACTTCCCAGTTCAAAACTCAACTGAAAACTGTTCAGCTCAGCGAGTTCAACTAAAATAGCTCACCACTCTCCGTTCATTATACTCGTCACTTATAAAGCATGACCACTTTGGCCTGAAGTGTCATCTGTTTCCATGTCAACAAAAAGCCTCTGAAAATCCTTTTCATCTCTGCACCAAACCAGACTGATCGGAGCTTGGCCCCGTTTTATTGTACCTCTGAGCCAAGGAACAGCTTTTAGACAAAAAATGGACTTGCTTTGTGACATGTCTCTCCCACCCCTTCAAAAAAAAGAACCACCAATGCTAAAAGGTGGCTGCATTTTTAACCCTTCCAAACCCAGTTAATATTCTCAAAACTGACAGATACACTATACTAATTGTAAACATTCAAACATGCACAAACCCATGCAAATTCAGGCCGCAGTATACCCACTACCGAACACCTCCGTTTCTCATTCGAGTCTCAATAACTCATTAGCTTTCACGTTTTCGCGACCAGCCACATGCACAGTTGTCAGATCGAATGGCTGCAACAACAAGCTCCATGTCAACAGTCTGGCATTTTTGTCTTTAAGTTTTTCCACAAATGTCAACGTGTTGTGATCAGTATATACGATTGTCTCAGATGTATTGCTGGTAATATAAACACCGTTATGGCGTAACGCCAACAACAAGTTTAAAGTCTTTTTCTCCACCGTTGAACATTTCTGTTGATGAACGTTCGACTTCCCAGAAAAAATACCTGATGGGTCTTTCTATTCCCTCATCATCCTCCTGCAGCAACACCGGACCGACACCCACATCACTGACAACAATAGCCACCTTGAAAGGCTTCATGCAATACAGTGTAGCTAATACTGGGGCAGTGGTTAATACAGTTTTTAGGCTGCAAAATGCCCTTTGACAGTCCTCTGCCCACTGAGAGTTCTTGCCCTGGACATCTCGGTGAGTGGTGCAGCCACACGGCTTAAAGTTTGGCACAAATTTTCAGTAAAATCCAGTCAATCCAAGGAAGCGAAGTATTGCATATTTCTTCTGGTCGACGGTGTGGAACATTCCCCAACTACTTTAGTTTTTGTATCTCATGGGGCCATTGGTCCATGTCCAATACCGTGACCCAGGAACGTGACTTGGGCTTTTTCAAATTCGCTTTTAGCTAGGTTTACCGCCAAGCCTGCCTTCTGAAGCCAATCAAACAAGTCCGATAAATGCTGTAACTGTTCCTTTCATGAGTGACTAAAAACCACCAGGTCATCAATGTACATCACATGGTTGGGTAATCCGGCAATGACCTTATTATCAGTCTCTGAAATGTGGCTGGATCGTTTTACATACCAAATGCAACAACTTTGAACTGATATAGTCCATTTGGTGTTATGAAAGTCGAAATTGCCTTTGCTCTCTCTGACAGAGGTCCTTGCCAGGAGCCTCTGAGCAAGTTCAACTTAGAAATATAAGTAGCTTCTCCCACTTTTTCGACACTGTTCTGCAAACATGGAATTGGACATGCATCTGGCTTTGGCACCATGACTATATATGAGCTCCAATCACTGTAAGTCACTTCGATTATGCCATCGTGGAGCGTGTGCTCTATCTCTGTCTAAACCTGTGCCAACTTTAGAGGGTAATGCCTTTAAGGATGTTGCTTAACCAGAACAACATCTCCTGAGTCTACATCATGCACAAATATGTTCGTACTTCCCAGTTTATTTTAGCATATCTCTCCACGATATTGCAATACCTCTTTCAGGTTACTATGCTTTTCCTGAGGAAGGAAACTCAATAATTTATCCCAATTTTTGACAATTTTCTCATTGTTCAATTTGATTTGAGGAATGTCCAATTCAGAATCCTCTGAACTTGGTTCTTCCTTCTGTGCTGTAATCATTAACACCTTCTCCTCTTGCTTTCCTTCCCTATCAAAATACCTGTTGAGTATATTCACATGAATATGAGATTTCTTCCTGTCTGGAGTCCGTACCAAGTAGTTCACCCCATTCAATTTCTTCTCAATTTGATAAGGTACACTAAAACCTGATTCTACAGGCTCAACTGTTACTGGAAGTAACACCAATACCGTATTCTCAATTGCAAAATTGCAAATTTGTGATTTCTGATCGACTTCCTGTTTCATTGCATGCTTCGATACTTTTAAATGCTGTCTACCCAACTCCCCAGCACTATTTTAGCTGCATTTCAGAATGGCAGGCAGTGTCCAGTGGGGTACCACAGGGATCCGTGCTGGGACCACAGTTTTTTACAATATATGTTAATGATATAGAAGATGGTATCAGCAATAACATTAGCAAATTTGCTGATGATACAAAGCTGTGTGGCAGGGTGAAATGTTATGAGGATGTTAGGAGATTACAGGGTGACCTGGGCAAGTTAGGTGAGTGGGCAGATGCATGGCAGATGCAGTTTAATGTGGATAAATATATGGTTATCCACTTTGGTGGCAAAACAGGATGGCAGATTACTACCTCAATGGAATCAATTTAGGTAAAGGGGCAATTCAGAGAGATCTGGGTATTCTTGTACACCAGTCAATGAAGGTAAGCGTGCAGGTACAGCAGGTAGTGAAGAAGGCTAATAGCATGCTGGCCTTCATAACAAGAGGAATTGAGTATAGAAGCAAAGAGGTGCTTCTGCAGCTGTACAGGGCCCTGGTGAGACCACACCTGGAGTACTGTGTGCAGTTCTGGTCTCCAAATTTTAGGAAAGACATTCTGGCTATTGAGGCAGTGCAGCGTAGGTTCACCAGGATTATGAAAGGATTGGGCACTCTGGCAGCAGGAAACATTTTTCCGCTGATGGGTGAGTGCCGAACCAGAGGGCACAGTTTAAAAATACGGGGTAGATCATTTAGGACAGAGATGAGGAGAAACTTCTTCACCCAGAGAGTGGTGGCTGTGTGGAATGTTCTGCCCCAGATGGCAGTGGAGGCCCAGTTTCTGGATTCATTTAAGAAAGAGTTGGATAGAGCTCTCAAAGATAGTGGAATCAAGGGTTATGGAGATAAGCCAGGAAGAGGATACTGATTAGGAATGATCAGCCATGATCATATTGAATGGCGGTGCAGGCTCGAGGGCAGAATGGCCTACTCCTGCACCTATTGCCTATTGTCTATTTAATCGTTCCCTAAAATTTGAAACATCGTCCAATTGTGTGGTCTCTGAATTCTGACTTATTAATTTTTCCTGAACCAATATTAATGGTCCTTATACTTCTTGCCCACAAATTACTTCAAATAGTCTGAATTTGGTCGATTCCTTTCGTGCGTCTCTGATCACAAATAGTTCAAAAGGAATTTCCTGATCGCAATCATCTGGATTATCCTGACCATAAACCCTCAACATGGTCTTCACTGTTTGATGCCATCTCGCTCATGCTCACTGTGATTCCGAATACTACATAGTAGATTTGAATTGCTTTATTCCCAAGTAATCATTCACATGCTTGAATAGTTCGGATGTGAGGCTTGATCTGTCTGGATCTCTATTGTTAGTCCGTACCTAGTTAAAAATAAGTTTTTTTTCCACAACTCTTTTAGCTGTGATACTGCATAATGGGTCTGCCTCTGGAAATCTAGTCGACACATCCATTATTGTTAAAAAATACTTATTCCCACTTTTTGTTTGAGATAGGGGACCTATAAAATCTGTCAAGTCTCTTGTGTAAGGCTCCTCAAGTTCTGGAATAGGTATTCAAGTTGTAGGTTTTATTAATGCCCGTGTGACATGTTTGAGATGTTCTGGCAATATTCAACTAAATCTTTGTGAAGTCCAGACCAGTGATAATATCTTTGTATTTCAGCCTGTAATGTCCTCACCCCGAAATGATCTCCCAGTGGTAGCTCATGCGCCACTCGCAGCACCTCCTTTCTATACCCAACAGGCAAAACAATTTGATGAATTTCTGTCCACGTCTGATCTGCTTTAATGTGTGCTGATCTCCATATCCGCATTAAGACATCATTTGTTAAGTAATAACACACAGGAATGCATTCATTCTCTTTCTTGCTAAATATCTTTTGATGTAAATTTTGTAACTCCTCATCTTTCAGCTGTAACTCAATCAGCTTAGCAGAGCTAAAAATACGCTCATGTTTTCCTACTTGCTCCTTCTCTGTTCCACTTATCTGATCAAAAAGGAACTTTCGGATAACTCTACATCAGCTTCCTTATCTGTGCCTTTATCCTGCTTAGACCTGTGCATCTGTGATCTTCTGGTCATGCAATCAGGGGGAAGTTTCTGGACAAACATTCTCCAGGTCTTCAGTTGCCTGCATCTCCACTGGCTTTTCAACTGGAGTAGGCAGCACGCCTACCAGTGAATCAGCTATATTATTTGCAAGGACAAATTATATTCCTGGAGCTGAGAGTTAGGGGTCCAGTACTCCTACCACACATTCTCCACTCTTCTCTGGACTCTCTAGCCTCACTTTACATAACTGAGCACTTTCTGCCTCACTATGAATTCCTGTTACCAGCACATTTTCTGACAATAGTCTCTCAAGTGTGCATAAAGCCTCACCCCTCAGCATTACAGACTGAAAAGATCCTGTGTCAATTAATATCGGAACCTCCTTACCAATTACTCCTGGCCTATGTGAATAAACCCTTCCCTTTCATGTAAGTTTTTATGCAGATTTGACACGTCCACTGATCATTTTGTACACACTGAGGCAGTTGCCTAACTCCCCCTATGCTTTATGTTCCGAGTCCAACAAAACTTCCAGGCTTGCCTGTTATCCTACAGCTGGTTTTCTCCCAGCCCATCAACACTGTGATTTTGTGTGGCCCACTTTATTATAATGAAAACGCCATAGTATTTTAACTTCTTTGTCCCCTTCAAGGTTTTCTTTATTACTGTCGTAAGTTATCCTTATAATCTGCACTGTGATCTAGCTTTCCCTTTGCACGTGAGGATATCTCTTTGCTCCAATTTCTGTCCCACAGAGACCAGAACTGGTTCTGGAAGCCAAACCAAGTTTATGTACCAGTTCATAATCATCAGCCATTTCAGCAGCTAACCTTGCTGTTTACACTCTCTGCTCTTCAACCTGAATTTGCACTACTTCAGGTAGTGAATTTTTGAATTTCTCCAAGTACTAACCTCTCTAAGGGCATGAGAGCTTAGCCTGTATTTTAAAACTCTTATCTAACTATCGAAATTAGTCTGTGTGATCCTTAAAAACTCAGTGGTTCGACGAGGATCCCTCACTAGATTCCTGAAAGGTCGCCTATACAGACAAAATGTTTTCTGTAACCTGCTCATACTCCCCAGATACCTCCTCTGATAGGGATGTGAATACATCACCAGTCCTACCTACAAGTTTCGTTTGGATCAACAAAACCCATATTGCCTCTGCCCACTGCATTTGTTTCGCCAACTTTTCAAATGAGATGAAAAGGGCATCACACTCTTCTCATCAAATTGAGGCAACGCTTGAACATACTCAAACAAATTCTCACTAGGCTTCTGACTACCAGGGGCTTGCTCATCCTCACTCTCTTCCTTACTAAGCGCACCCTCAGACGTTATCTCCAACCTTTTACACTGACTTCCCTTTTTAAGAGTCAGTTTTTGCTATTCAAAAGCTCTCTCTTTCTCTCTCCCCTGTTGCTCTCTCTTTTGCCATTCTTTCTTTTTACTCTCTGTTCTGCTGCTCTCTCTTTTACCCCCTCTTCTGCATTTTATCAAAAGTCAAATGTTTCATTTTGGCTGCCCTTTCCCTACCTCTCGATGTTAACTCAAGATGTTTCATTTGCAACTGAATTCTTGCCATCTCTGATTCTGATGGTTTCACCAGCAAGTTTAATTGACGAGCTACTGCTGTAATTATCTCTCCTTTCCTCACAGAAGCAGTCAGTTCCAATTCCAGCTTCTCTGCTAATGCTTGCAACTTGGTCTTAGTCACTTTTCGTAAAAATTCCAAAGTCACTGCATGCACACCCAGGAAACGTTTTGCAACTGAAATAGCCATTACTATTCTAAGCTTTGTCAACCCAATCAAACTAATACCCGAAATAAAGACACTAGCATCTCCCACTCGCTATTAAAAATCCAGCAATGAGCTCCCAGTCTGTTATGGATGAGGCTAGAACACTCAAAACATTCTTAAGCAAGCAGCCCAGAGAATAACTTTGCAGTTTGTTTTGGTAATTATCGAATGAAAATTACCCGGAGTAATTTAGCTAGGGTGACTGCTAGATTTTAAATCAGACAAAAACGTTATTCACAAAGTTACACAATGAAACACAAAGAACAGAATTTAGAGCCCCTACAGAATTCAACCTGTCCAGCAAGACTTAATTGTGCTATTCCAAATACACATAATAGTTCTAATAATCAGACTCCCTTGTAAAAACTTAATAATGGAATGCATGCTTGCAGGGAGAAGCTGAAGGGCAGAAAAGAGAGAGAGTTTCCACACAGCTCCCAGTTGAACTACCCAGTTCAAGACTCAACTGAAAACTGCTCAGCTCCGCTCAACTCAGCTAGCTCAGCTAAAAGAGCTGACGACTCCCCGTTCATTATCCAGGTCACTTCTAAAGTATGACAACTTTGCCATGTAGTTTAATCTGTTTACGTATAAATAAAAGGCCTCTGAAAGTCCGTTTCACGTCTGTATCTCACCAGACTGATCGTAGCCTGGCCCCGTTTTATTGACCCTCTGAAAAACATCAAGGACAGAGTCTACTTGAGGCAATGAACAGCTTTTAGCAAGAAAGAAGGATTTGTTTGTGACAGAGAAGACAGGCTAGTTTTCTGTATGGACGTCAGAAGCTGGTGGGAATGGCTAATAATATCAGAGTGTGGCTGATGACAGATTTGTGAACAACATGACGTTCAATGCAGGGTCACACACCAACTGTACATCCAGACGGTGAGAGTTGATTCAGAACCTGGAGCTCTCTCTCAAACAACATGGGGGCTTCATAGAGCTTTGTAAACTATCATAGCGTCATAAAATCCTATAGCACAGAGACTGGCCCAAAAGCACAAACTGGTTCATGCTGATCAAAATGTCCATCCATGCTAACCCCATTTCCCTGCGCTTGGTCCATATCCTTCTAAACCTTTCCTATCTATATATTGTCCAAATGTGAAGTCACGTATCATGGAAAACATGTTATATCTAATGCTATCCGTGTTTTGTTTTTGGAAATAATGAATGTTGATTCATAACACTCCAGTGTTAATGCAATCACTTTTTTTTCTCTTTGTAGCGTTACAGATTAAACACTCATTTCCTTCGCACTCTCCTCATGGTACCATCACCGCAGGGATTCGTCTGCTGAAACTCCATTACACCATCTCTTTTTAGCAAGGAGATCATTGATTATAAATGAAAGAAAATACTGTCTCAAGTACACTCCACAACTGCAGGACGGTGTCTTCACTCTTATACTTTAATCAATTTGTAATGAACAATGCTACTCATTTATTGTGCTGATTATTTGCTGAGTCATAGAGATACACAGCATGGAAACAAATCCTTTGGTCCGACCCGTCCATGCCGACCAGATATCCCAACCCAATCTAGTCCCACCTGCCAGTACCCGACTGCTCTGTAGGAATTCTGTTAGTGCCTCATGATCAAGGACATCCAGCTCCTTTTCACCAAGAGCACTTCCCATCATCTCACCTTATCCTAAATACAAAATGAGAAGGATGACATTTTTTGCCAATCATTTATTTGCCTTATGAAGCAAAGTCACACCAACAACAACATCACTATTGCCATTGGAATTGATTGGAGATACTGAGGAAGCGATGATCTAGCTGTATTATCTCTGAATATGAATCCAAGGAATCAGATAATGATCCAGACACCGAATCCGAATCCCACAATGGCAAATGTTGGAAATTGAATTCAATAAAATATCAGGAATTATGAATCAATGAAACCATTGTTGATTATACTACCTACCACCCTCATGGCCTTCAGGAAAGGAAATCTACTATCATCAGCTGGTCGGGCTTACATGTAACTGCAGACCCACAGCAATATGGTTAACTCTCAGTTGCAGTTTGAAATAGCCAAGCCAGCCACTCATATATCAGTCACTTCAAAGCCTCAAAGAAATGAAATCGCATGGACCTCAGCACTGACTACTTACAGCCCACAGACTGCAGTGGTTCAGGAAGGCAGCTCACCAACACCTTTTCAAGGACGATGAGGAAAGGGAATTAAATGTTGGCCCAGCATCCCATTAATGAACAAAGAAAGATGATCCCACTCAGGGAAGAGAAATAAAACAGACATAAATAACTTTAAACAGGGACTTTGACATATACCTTACATGGTCATGATTATCAGTAATATGGGAACAGGAGAAACATAAGCAATGTTTAAATTTATTTTTTATTTCCATCACAGCTGATTATCAAAAATCCCTTTGTTTGCTTCTTTCTCTCTATCTCTCTCTTTCTCCATCTATTCAACCGAGTCCTTCTCCCCTTCATAACAGATGCTGGTGTCACCAACATCAATCACACTATTTCCCAACTGTGTTCAGTTCTGATGTATGGTCTTTAGAATCGAATTGCCAATTCTATTTTTCTCTCGACCCGAGGGGCCTGCCAAATCTGCTCAGTTTGTCTGGCACTTTCTCGTTCTTTATTGTTTCTGATCTGTTGCATCATTCTTTGCTTTATTTAACCTTTAAATTTGTTATTATTTGGAATGTCTGCATCGCTGACAGGGGCAGAATTTGTTGACCTAACCAAATGTCATTTACTGCGAGGTCATTCTTTCAGGCAGTACAGAACCAAGCACATTGTTGTGGGTCTCACATCAATCTTAAGCCGGACCAGATAATAACACAAGATCTTTTTACCAAAGGACATCAGTGAAATAGATAAACGTATAGACAAAATGTTGGAAATGTTATGGTTGTTATTTCCAATTCCTGTCTTTTGTATTTACTTTCTGACATCGTCTCTGGTACGATGTGGAACAGTCTCTTTCTGTGTAATAACCTGTGCATCTGAATTACATTTCTTCCGACATTACTGCTCTGAGAGAATGTTCCTGTCATTAAGTTATTTTAGAGACAAGAACAAAGTTGTGATCGAAATATTTGCAACTGAAAGAGTGCTTAGAGGAGGGGTGGAGCCATAATGTCTGAATTTTACCAAAGCATAGATAATGGTCAATTAAGCGTCTGCATTGAAGCCAAGATGGTGACTGGGCATATAATCGAGCTGGTAGTGGATAGGTTTTGTGATGGACAGAATACTGAGACATAAATGGATGTTATTTATTTAACTTCGGTTTTGTGAATAGTCTCGTTCTCAGATGTTTGTGAGGGCGGGGGTGTGGGCGGTTCTGAAATATGTGGGTAATCAATGGAATTTGCATTTGAAACTGAAGACAATAGTTTCCGCCTTTGTCAACTATAGATAACAGAAATAGCAAAGACGTTCGCCATGGTCGAAGAGATTAATAAATGGATAGAGATGAAGAAACTTACCAGGAACACCAACAATAGCGAGGATAGGATAGTAACCCGCCTGGATAATCATCAGTGCACCCCATATCCGATCTGGTAATGGTGACCAAGACCAGGAAAAATAGAAAAGACCCGAGGATAAACTCCTGTCCATTGTTGCAGCATTCCAGTTTAATGTTCTCAGATTCTGATCCATTAATGGATCATTCCAGACTATTTTCAGATGTTTAAGTCTCCTTTTTCTGTCTCTGCAGCTGCTGATCCCTTTGAGCGCTGGAGTCGATGCATCTGTACCTACAATGGCATAAACCATTGCAAGAGGCCCCTTACTAATAGGAGACGGAAAACATCCAGTGACACAACTAGGATCCATGGAGACTGGCATCAATCACAGTCACTGAACAAACAGCTCCATTTAACCCTTTTCAGTATGGTTCCTTCAGTTCACAAAAACTACTGGATTGGATTGAATGTTGACACCGCCGGATATTGACCACATCTCCCATCAGCCATTGCTCTCGTGAAGTTAGTAGTGAAGGCGAATGATGCATGTTTTCTTATCGCAGGCTAGATGATTCTGCTGCGTTGTCCATTTGTAATACTGTAACTGGCTGTACCTCCCACCACCACCACCCTCAAAAACCACAATCTACATGCTGTTACCGTGCCGATCTCTCCTTGACTAGAACAGGCACGAGCCAATACATTTGCAGTGGATATATTTGCACTTCAATACATAGGAAATATGAATTTGCCTGGGCATTCCTTTAATTGATCTAATAAGGCAATTTTGTATCTTCAACACTCAATGTGCTCAGCACTTTTTTTAAAATACAAATTCACAAACACCTTAACACACTTTATTAAGCATACGTTTCTTCACTTTCTCCTCATGGTAACATCATGCCAGGGTTTAGTCTAGTGAAACCCCTTTGGACTGAATCGCTGACAAGATCATTATTTATAAAGCTGATTCAACCTGTACACAATACACCAAACAGTCTTTCAACAAAACTCTATCATTGTGAAAGATACATTTACTCTGGTACTTTAATCATTTTGCATGATGAGCCACATATCGTTTACTTCCTGCTGCGTAAAAAATCAGTTTGTGACTTATGACCAAGCACATCCAGGTCTGTTTCAACAACAGCACTTCCCAACCTCTCACTATTTAATGAACATAAATGTGAATGATGATATTTGTTGTTCATATCTGAAACATTTTATATCTTGTGAAGAGGTATTGCCCAAACTCTGATTCTTCTGATACCCCAAAGCCTTCACACCAGATAATTATATTACTCTCTTCATTCTCTCGATTATCCAACTTTTAATACATTCGGTGTATTCCACCCCTACCTACCCATGGACTCTAACATTCCCCACTCACCTGTATTCAACCAGGTCAAACATCTACTGAAAATACAAATATTCATTCCCACTGGTTCTCAATTGTCGATATCACAATGGACAACCTCCACCAAATCCAGCAGGTTTATCAAAGATCAAGTTCCTTTCCCCGTCCTGAATCTAGATTGACTCTACCGAATCATGTCATTATTTTCCAAGGGTCTAGTTGTCACATTCCTCACAAAAGGTTACAATGTTTTTCTCACAGCTTACATCAATCTAACCACTGCTTAATTTGCTGTTTGCTCTCTCTGTCCTGTTTTAAATATTTAGGTTTACAATAGCTGCTTTCCAGTCTGGAGGATCCTTTCCAGAATCTAACCAGCTTTGAAGAATAATCAGTAATTCTTTCACTGATGATCAGTAATTCTTTTACAGCTCCATTGCCACCTCCTCAATACTCTGGGATGTAGCTCATCAGATGTAGCAATATACCAACCATAAATTCAATGAGATTTTGAAAGACGTACCTTTTATTAATTCTAATTTCCTGCTGTTCCCCATTTTCACCAGTCACTCTGTTTCCTTGTATTTCTGGAAGTTACTTTCTGTACCTTCTTCGGGGAGATGGACACAATATATTGCTCTCAGCGGAGAGATGGGTTCTGTTAGCCAGTGAATATATCGGATGACCGCACTCCCGTGATGATTGATATGTTACTCACTCCTGCCTGGAAATTTCCAGCGTTAATCCAGTTTAATTCATGGTGAGCATCAGCACAGTCCTGTCACTGGTGTGAGGCTACACAGTACACTGAAGGAGGGGGCACAGCTCAGTAACAACCTCAATTTTGAAACAAACTGGTTTCATACCTGACACCTGGTCCAGCTTAGACAAATGTCCCGGGAAATCCCAGGAAAGATAATGCACTGTCCTGCACCTCCCTATTTATAGAGCATCCCTTCTGTGGAGTCTCATCTCCATTTATTTACTATAGACCCAGATACTCTGTAAATGCAGTGTATAGAGTGGGGTCAGCAGTCCCAGTAGCTGACGATACAAACCCGAGATAATCAGCCACAGAAACTCCACTGATTTTCCAACGACAGGAGCAAGTCAATTCCTCACATGGAACGTGAATGCGCTCAGTGTTGAAAACTATTTCCGCTCCTGAGTTTCTCTTCCTCGCTGAGAAAGTCGTTGCATCTCCTCACACTCCCACAGTAACTGTTTCTCTCTCCAAAGAAGCAGTTGACAATGTAACATTACCTTTCTCTATATCTCAGCAACGATAAGGCAGCACCAGCATTGCTCATGGATTTCATCATCACACTCACAAGAAGAGAGATAAAGGGAACCTAACTCACTTTGATCAGGGACAAATCTAAATGGACGCGAAATTCAGGAATATGGGAAAATGGGGAAATGTGAGAATAACTTGCCTTTTTGTTTTCCTTTCAGTTCATCATCAGCAATCCCTTTGCTCACTTTTCATTTCTTTTCCTCTCTTTTTCGGCAATTTCTCCATCAATTCAATTTAAACCTGGCCCCCACCTCTCTCTCCACTCCAACCATCCATGATACCAGGATAAATAATATTATTTCCCAGATTGATTTCAATTGTAAAGCAGGGTCACTGGACTCAAACTGTTATTTGCATTTCTCCTAACAGAGGCTGCCATACCTGCAAGATTCTCCAACACTTACAGATGCTGGAGAATTTTATTTTTGATCTCTAGCACCCACCCTTCCTTGGTTTATTTCACCTTTAATGCTCTTGTTTCACGGGATGCCAGCATCACTGGCAAGGGCAGCATTTGTTGTCCATCACTAATTGTCCTTGACAACGTGGCCATTTGTCAAGACAAAATGGAGCCAACAATGTTGTTGTGGGTCTGAAGTCACACTGAGCTCAGACTGGGTAATAATTAGCAAAGACTATCAGTGAAATAAAAATAAATCTTAATGGGTTCTGGTTTCCATGAGTGAAATTAAGTTTCATTCCAATTTTTGTCATTCGAACTTAAGCCCTGTCATCGGCTGTGGTAGGGTTTTAAACACTGCCTTGGGGTCACAGCCCGTGCCTCCGAATTACCGTCCAGTTACATGATCACTCTGATACAGAGTCCTCATTGCCTAGTCCGTATTCCCTACTTCCTGCCTGAGAGAGATGACGGAGAAATCAGTTTAACTACCAACACTCAAAAGGATTTTGGGGCAAAAAGCGAAAGGGAGATTGAGAGACAATTTCATGTAAGATCACAGGTTTCAGAATGCTGAAATGAAGGCATTCCGACAGCATCCTACAACATGAGCCAGTATTCCCAGGATAATAGGTGAAAGGGGATATTGGCGTCAATAAAGATGAGGGAGAGTTTTAGATGAACCTTTGTTCTGCAACTTTGTAACTGGGTGTGGGGTCAGCAGAGTCTTCGACTCATTGGGCTGAATCTAACAACAGTTTGTCTCAGTGACATTTTTATTGAGTGTGACAAAGGGATTATCTGTACGATACTGAACTCGTTTCATGGTGCTATCCAAATCGAACTCACCACATTAACCATCCACTCAATCTCATAGTGTTACTCGCATTCAATGCCACCCCAATTATCCAACCCGACATGGCTGGAGGGACTCACCATCGCACTGATGCCCCTGGCTATTCTATGATCACTGACACTGGTGCCATCTTTCAAAGGCCAATGGGCACACTGTTGCACTTCCTCAGTTTGAAGCCATTCTGCACAATTGACCCCGAGCATGGCAGGTAAAGGGAACTAACACCACGGTTTTCATCAGAGGTACAGAGGTCCTAATGGATGGGCTAGTACAGGGGTGGTCCATTCTCTTCCCAGAGGAGGCCTCACCACCAGCCACACCGAGCATGGTCTGAGCTCACCAACCCGATCAGTGCAGTATCTGCAGTCTCTCTCTCTCTCTCTGTCTCTCTCTCACACACACACTTTGAATATGGAAAATTCCAGATAGTGTTCCAAAGAATTCCCATTTTCAGCTTTAGAAAATTTCAGTAATTCAACCCCATGGGTTCCTGCAAAAATATGGACTTATTTTATATCCAATCACAGTTAGTCATTCTGGCTATTTCACTTTGTCTCACTTTATTGTATTCAGCCAAACACGGCTTGTCAACACTTGTCGCGTTATGAAATACAATTTTGAGCAGAGAACATTTTATGCTCAGCTGTTATCTTGACCGTTATTTGGATTGTACCATTTTCTTTGTTATGAAAGTTTCTCTTGCCCTTTGCCTGTGACTGTTTCTGTCTGCAACAGTTAAACTGTCTCGCACTCAGTTGGCTGGACGGCTGGTTTGTGATGCAGAGGGAGGACAGCAGCGCAGGTTAAGATCCCCCACACTGACAGAGGTTACCATGAAGGGGACGCTCTCTCAACAATGGGCAATCGAGCATGGCAAATCCACTCTAAGCTGCACATCTTTGTACTCTGGAGCATTGGGAGGGAACCCACACAGATACGTGGGGAATGTTCAAACTCACCTGACGATGGAATTGAACCCAGCTCCTTGGTGATGTGTGGCCGCAGTGCTAAGCACATATCCATCATACCCCTCAGTTAGTTCTGTTAATTACTTGTAGCTGACTGAAGAAATCCAACTGGCTTGTTCTGATAACTGAACTTGACCTTTATTAGAACCTTATCATCGGCCATATCGCCAACCCGGTTACATTTAAAATTTGTTGTGAGCAGTGGAGGAGTGGGACGAGAAATGGAAACAGTGACACCCTCCAACCTCAGTCAGAACCGGACTGAGGAGAAATTCACAAAGTGGGAATTCATTCAAGTGGGAATTCTCTCGCCCAGAAGATTGGGAGGGCTGAATCTTCATATTATATCGAGTCTCACTTTGTCTGATTTTCCATAGACAGATGAATCAGGGATAATTGTGAAATCAGAGAAAAGTGCAGCTGGGAACACAATGAGAAGAAACATGACCTTATTGACTGGTGGAATAATGTCAAAGTTCCGAATGGCCCAGTCGTGTCCGTTCCATTCAGCCCTTCGGTCCTGCTGTGCAGGAGCAGATTGAGGCCACTCCGATGGTTTGGTGTGGTTTGGCAAATGTATAGAAAAATCCAGGCTGGGTCAGTCATTGACCCCCCCTCCCCCAATCCCTCTTTTCAGGCTTCTCCTCTCTGTAACTTCTGCTCCTGATGTAGGTCATGTTACAGGCTCAGATTCGCATTGAATACAGCCTCCATGCCCCACACAAAGTCACCTCAGCCAAACCCTCTGCTGTCTATGAATGCAACATTTTACATCATGACTTCCAGGAAAATAATCAAGTATTTTCCAAAAACATAAATAAGAATGGAAGAAATAGGAACCTGCACTGTCATTCAATAAGAACATGGCTGATCTACTCCACGGCTCAACTCTACTTTTCTGCTAACCCCTTGCATCCCTAAACTCGCTGAAATGTCACAAACCAATCCACCCGTCTGTAAATACAATCAGTGACCCAACCTCCACAACTCTCGGGGTTGGAAATTCTAGCCATTCACTACCTTCTGAAAGAAGACATTTCTTTACATCTCAGTTTGAAATCGATAGTCCTTATTCTGTATCTACATATCTGACTTCGAGACTCTGCTCTTGTGTGGAACCATATTCTCAACACCGACCCTGTCAAGCCCCCTCTGTATCTTATCCATTTCAGTAATTACACCCTCATTCATTTAAACCACAATGAATAATCACCTCAGCATTTTTGATGTATTCAATAATTCAATCCTTTCATCCCAAGAACCAGTCTAATGAACCAACATTTCTGCATCAACATGCTGACGTTATGTTTCATACAGAAACACGCCACTCCGTTGTACTGTTCGTTTTTTGGATGAACTCTCCATTTAATAACAGCCTGCCTTTTGGTTGTCAGTGTCATCCTCAAACTCGGATGTATATTGCACTCAGCTCCCGCCGTCAGGTGCTGAGTGCAGCTCTTGTAAGGAGCTCTTGCCGTCGGACTGATATTTGTGGTACTCCAGTAGATACATTTTTTTCATAAAGATCGATGAATTCTGACTCTCCGATTTGTAAGTGTTTACCAAGTGCCATTCCATGCTAATGCATTACCCGTCAGACTATGAGCTTCTGTCTTGTGTAAAAACCTTCACTTTGTGAAAATCTCTGGAAAGCCTCATGTCTACCAGTCCCCCTTTATCAAGGCTACTTGCTACATTCTCATGGATTTCCAGAAAACCTTTGCATGATTTTACAGGGAAAATGTAGTTCGCCTTTAACAAGACCATGCTGACTCTGTGTGAAGCTTTTCTTAATGCTCTGCAGTCCCTTCCTTAAAAAAAGACTCTCACAGATTCCCAGCAATAATGGTTAGGCTAAGTGTTTCATGCTTTCAGTCTCGTTCGTTTCTTGAAGATAGGCGCCATATTGGAGGGTCTCCAGTTTCACTGGATCACTCCTTCAATCAAGAGAGTTATGGAATATTTCACACAGTGCCACCAGCCACTCTGTGACCACTTCTTTTAAAACCAGCTCTGAATTGTTGATGACCTGTTTACCCTTGGTCTAATCTGTTTGAGAAATGCCTTATTCCTTTTTTTAGAGACAGCTCAAGATTTTCCCTGCTGTTACCATTTTGCTTATACCATTGAAATATTTACAGCACCTTCACCTGTGAGGAACGATGTAAAATACAGGTGTAAATTATCTGTCTGTTCCCTGTATCCAGTTCCCCAGTCACACCCTCCAAATATCCTCAATATACTTTCCTGACTTCCTTTTTATCAAAGATCTCTTTAACTCTTCTTACATACATGGAAAAGCTCGTGCTTCTTGTTTTTATATTTCTTGCCCATTTACTTATATCATATCTTTTCTTCCCTTTTCTTCGCTTTCTATATTCATACAGCCTTATCACATACAAACACAATCTTTGGTCCAACTTGCCCATGCCGGCCAGGTTTTCCAAACTAAACTATTCCCATCTTCTTGTATTTGGCCCATATGCCTCCAAACGGTCCCCATTCACATGTTCGTCCAAATGTCTTTTAAATGTTGGAGCTGTACTTGCATCTGCCAGTCTTCCTCTGGCAGCTCATTCCATAAGCACGTCACCCTCTGTGCAAAAAAACATTTCCTTCTTCCTCCCTTTTAAATCTTCCCTTTTCAACCATAAACCTATGGCTCATGATTTAATTTTCCTATCCTGTGGAAAAGACCTTGGCTTTTCACCATGCCCAAGCCTCCCCTGATTTTGTAAATTACTATAATGTCACCCCAACCTCCTACAAATCATCTCATACTAACTTCAAGAACAAGCATTTAAAGATAAAGACTGAAAATTTGAAACAATGTTAAAAGTGACAGGTAAACAACGCTCAGCCCAAACTTCATCCTGTTATTTGTTTTCTTCTTTATGTTACAATACTAAGACAGCATGAAAATCTTAATAGTGCCAATAAGCCGGCAAGCACCTGAATTCCTTTGCCTGACGGCAGTGATCTCTACAGTAAAAATGTATCTCTGGCCAGATCTATATAATACCACATGTTCAACATTCTCCTTCCTGGCCTCCGTATGACCTCATATGGTTGTGTCTTCTTTAAGTAGCACTCATTAGAGAGAACCCCTTTCCCCCATTCACATCGTGCATTGGACAAGCATATGGAGGTTATTGGGTTCGTGGTTATTGGTAGGCTTCGGTCGGCGCAACATCGAGTGCTGAAGGGCCTGTACTGAGCTGTATCTTTCTATGTTCTATCGTAATTTAAACTCATTTTATAACATCTTCTCTTTTCACCACTGCTAAAATCCTATTTATCTGTTGTCACACCCTCTTTTCCCTGTCACCTTCCCCCCCCCCCCCCCACCTTTGTGGCAAGGAACTAAAATGCCCAGTTTCCAATCCTTTTCAGTTCTGAAGGGTCACACTGGACTTGAAACGCTAACTCTGTTTCTCTTTCTCTACAGATGCTGCCAGACCTGCTAAGTTTCTCCAGAAGTTTCGCTGGACACGAATGATGAACTCAGCTTTCACTTCACAAGATGCAGCCAGACCTCCTTAGTTTCTTCAGCAATTTCTGTTTTTGAACATTTTCCAAAGACGTGTGTTGAATCTGCTCAAATGCCCTATCCAGCAGAGAGCGCTGTACATTGGTAAGTGAACAAAAACGCAAAATGCACAAGTTCATTGGCTCTGAAATGACATAAGGCTGGCATCACTGACACGACCGAGGTCTTTATCATGGTCAGGGAGAAAAACAAAGGAACAAACATTCACTTCAAACATAGAAGATGTTATGATGGGAAAGAAAATGATTGCATTTAATATGTTAAAGGATCTGAATAATGTAACATATTGGAAGCATGACATCAGGGAGAGACCCTCAGCAGAATGAGATTATGAAACTGGATGTGTTTGCACATCAGAAACCAGGTTAGGTTACTGAGTACAGGGCTGATGGATGAATGGGTATGGGTGTGAACTGGGGGAAAGTCAGTAGAATTGATTTGCAGATATTGCAGCTCACACAGGGGTTTCATGTGATCACAGCAGCAGCCGCAGCAGAATTGCATTCAAACACAATGCATAACTTTCCCCCCACGATAATCTATCACTCGACCATTATCATCAAGCCGAGTGATGGTTCAGTGCCGAGTTTGGGTGAACATGCCAGAGTCAGAACCATGTGTATCTAAACCTGATGACAACCCATTAAAGCTACCACACTTGACTGGTTACATTCCAAACAGCAGATCTACCATCTGATGGAGAGGGGGAAATGATCCCAAGACTAACAGATAAAATCCGAAAATCTGCAGTCAAGGCACATCCAGTCATCAATGTCGATGGACTAATAAACAACTTACAGGAGGAGAGGGCGACACAAATATCCCCAGCCCTGTACATCAGTGTGAAAGACAAGGATGTAGTAACTGCACCATCCTCAGCCAGAAGTGTTGAGTCGACAATCCACCTCACCCTCGTCATCACAGATGCCAGTCTTCAACCAATTCGATTCGCTGCACGTGACATGAAAAAAACAGCTGAACACGGGAGATATGACAAAGGCAATGGACCCTGACACCATTCCTGCAATAGGACTGAAGATTGTGCTGCACAACAAGCCGTGTCGCTGGGGAAGCTGTTTCATTCCAGCTCCAACTCTGACATCTGCCTGGCCACGTGGAACGTTCCTCAACTATATCCAGTTGCATAACAAGGGAATGACTACAGTCGGACCATTTACCACACCTCAGTCCCGTCGGGATAGTCGCATTGGTGGGAATTCTTTTTGACAGAGCTGACAAGCAGCACAGGAATAATGTACTCAGTGTGGTTTCTGATAGGTCCCCATGTGGAGATGGCGTTGTTGTACAAATATCACTGGATTACTGATCCAGACCAAGATAATGCTCTGGCAGCTGGTGGACGTTGAAAACAATAAATAAAATATCGAGATATAAAATCTGGTCCAGTAATATTGACCTTGAATCTAATGTCCATTGTAAACATCTGTCCCTTCCCCAATGTACTTTCAGGAAGTGAATCTCCCGTGCTTCCCGGTCTGGCCTATAAGTGTCTCCTGACAAACAGACATGTGATAAACTCTGCAATGGTCTCTGGAACGGCCAAGCAAGACACTCAATTGTATCAAATTGCTCTGAGTTCTTAAAGGATAAAACCAGACAGAACACCGGCAATGAGCTTTGGAAAAGGGAACAGGAAAATCTGTCCTTTCAACCAGACAGTTGCTGCATTCCTATTGTGTAAGAGCTTGTGAAAACAATGACAGAGCTTTCCCACAGACTGCATAGAAACATCAGGAAGGGAGCAGGGCATTAGACACGTCTAGCTTCCCTGTTGTAGCACATGGAGACAAGTTTACTTTTATAACCTTGGTTAATACATTCTTCAGAAACTCATCAATTCCTGTCTTATGCTGCTCAATGATTGACCGTCCAACCCATACAATCACAGAAGCACTGACTCTGTACTGTCAGAAATACAGCACGATCTACATTAGTCCCACTTTCCTCTACGAGGCCCATAGCCATGTATGTTATGGCACTTCAAGGGCACGACCATGTATTTATTAACGGTTGTGAGCTTACCTGTGCCAACTGCCCTCTCAGGAATTTCATCCTGACCCCAACAGCCTCTGATTGAAACCCAATCCTCAAATCCTCACTAAACATCAAACCCTTCACTCTAAAATGGTCCTCCCTTCTTCTTCACCCTTTGACTGGAAGGAACAGCTGCTGTCCAAGCACGTCCCTCTCAGCCTTCTCTGCTTCAAAGTAAACAACCCGACATGATCTCCTCCATACAAGGGAACATCCTGGTGAATCTCCACTGCAATCACATAATTTCTGTAATGTGGCTCCCAGAACTGTACATAGTATTCCATTTGGCCTAACCAAAGTTACACATAGCTCGTATAATCTGTGCCTCCATGAATAGAGTCTATGTTTATGGTCGCTATGATTTGTCAACTTGTGCATTAACCTGTTTAATCGCATTCAGGGACATTACATTAGATTACTTACAGTGTGGAAACAGGCCCTTCGGCCCAACAAGTCCACACCGACCCGCCGAAGCGCAACCCACCCATTCCCTACATTCAACACTTCACCTAACACAACGGGCAATTTAGCATGGCCAATTCAACTGGGCTGCACATCTTTAGACTGTGGGAGGAAACCGGAGCACGGGGAGAATGTGCAAACTCCACACAGTCAGTTGCCTGAGTCGGGAATTGAACCCGGGTCTCTGATGCTGTGAGCTAGCAGTGCTAACTGCTGTGCCACCGTGCCGCCCAATATGTGCAGCAGCATCCTCTGAGCTTCCTAGTGTGCTGCTATTCTTTGAGTCCTCCCCTGTCTGGTTGCTTCTTCCAAAGTACATCACATCATATTTATCAGGGTTACATTCCATCGGCCATTGATCCACCCATTTCATTATTCCATCTGTATCTTCCTGTAATATAAGGCCTTCCTCCTCACTGCCAACCAACCAGCCAAACTTTGTGTCAAACGCAAACTGATTTATCACACTCACCCCAATCCCTTCCATATTCATAGTTGCATCATTTATCAATACTACAAATAATAAGGTTAAAAATCATAAAATACCAGTTTATAATCCATCAATTTTATTCGGACGCACTAGCTTTCGCAGCGCTGCTTCTTCATCATGTAATCATGCTCTTCGAAAGATCGTGCCTTCAAATCAACTGTTGGAATATCATCTAGTGTTTGTAACTTTTTTAACTTTGCCCAAGCCAGTCCAGCACTGGCATCCCCGAATCACAAATAATTTGGGACACAGCACTGATCCAGATGTTACACGATTGGATACTGGTCTCCAGTCAAACAAACAGACTTCTACCAGCAGACCTTCTGTCTCCTGCCACTAAGTTGATTTGGATGCAACGTGGCAAGTCACTAATGAGTCAAACCTGTTCCTTGGTTATTCTGTCCCACTTGATTTACCTATAAAATATCTGGGGATTCTCCCTAATCTTGCCCTGCCAGCAGGTTTCCATGTCGCTGTGTTTGTCTGTCCTCTTCAAATGAAGAATTGCCTTCTTATTGCAGTCTGAAATGGTCTATCATTTACCTGCCATTATTTGCCTTAAATGTAGAGTAGACAGCCAGAGAAAAATCCTGTTTGTTACCATCTTCTCATATGTTTAGTACCTTTTCTAAATTTCACTATGATCACCTCTCATTCTTTGAAACTCTAGAGAACACAGGCCGAGTTTCCACATCAGACAATCTCACCATCGGAGGGATTAATCTGGAGACTGTCCATTGCACATCCTCCATGGTCAGTATATTCTTTCTCAGATTGAGTCACCAACACTGGACTGAATACTCTATGCACAGTTTCATTAGCAAGCTGTGAAACTGATTCAACATGACCTTCCGACTATGTTCTGATTCACTTAAATGAAGGAGAATATGACTTTAACTTTCCACTTCTATATATTTCTCCAATTACCATTTACATTACTTTATTTATGAATTCACTGCATGGGTTCTGATAAAAAAAAGCCTTCTGAAAATCGAGCTATGCCATTTCTATGTTGCAATAAACAAGTTCTAATCGTTCTGAAGTTTGTCAAATATGAACATTCTGTCAGACTCTGTCAGTGCATTCTGATTCTCTCCAATGTTGCTGTTAATTTAGGAATATCCAATATCTGACCCTATATAATAAATTCCATCAGTTTCCCTACAGATGTCAAGTTAATTGGTCTACAGTTCTCCACACTATCTCTTCTTCCCTTTGCTGATGTTTGAATCCCTCCCATCCATCGACAATGCTTGGAACACATTTACTAACTTCCAGCCTCTGCAGAAGGTACAGGGAAAAAAAACAGTCATCGACAGCAACATTAATGCGTCTATTGCTGATTTATTTCTAATATTTTGATCCGAAGTACAACTGGCTCATCAGATGTAGCAATGCTTAATCCAGCTACAATACTACTATGCTAGCCTTCAACTACGACCTTGTTACTGATATGAATTGACTTTATGTCTTTAGTTCCACAAGTTCCATGTGATCACTTAGTATTTATCAGCGATTTTCCTCCGTGATGACAGATGCAAATTAACTGGCTGCTTTCTTCGTCATTTCCCTGTTCTTCACAATAACATCTCCTCTCCCGATTACAAAATTCCCCATTTGACCTTGCTTTTATTTTGTTTTCTTTGCAATACAGATTGTAGATTTATGTAGTCTTTGTGTTCTTCTTTCACAGAACCGTTAAAAGCCCACAGCATGGAAAAGGCCCTTGTGCCCAACAAGTCCATCCTGCCCCTCCGAAGAGTAACCACCCAGACCTATTCCCATCCGATTCTACATTTTGCGACTGATGCAGCAAATCTACACATCGCTGAACACTTTGGGCAAATAAGCATGGCCAATTCACCTAACGTGTAAATCTTTGGACTGTGGGAGGAAGCCGGAGCACCCAGAGGAAACCCACGCAGACACGGGGAGAATATGCAAACTCCACACAAACAAATTTCTGAGAATTTTCCGGTTTCCACCAAGTCTAAAATTCTTCTGAAATCACTTCCTCCGATTAATATAATCTTTAATTTATCATGTTAGCATTCATTAAGTCACTTGCCCTTTCCTTGGTGATTCCATCTTAAAGAAATAGACATTTTATTTCACACATTGCAGTATTTCTGCAGAGCTTCTGGTCTTGACCAGGTGTATCCAAGAACAGAGCAAAAGACGAGAGAAGATATTGCAGGGGTCCTGACTGATCGAGGGCCGAAGGGCCTGTACTGCGCTGTATTCTTCTATGATCTTTTTGCATCATCGCTGGCCACGGTGGAGGTCCTGGAAGACTAGAGGGTAGAGAACGCTGTGCCCTTGTTCAAGGAGGGCTGCGAAGAAGAACCTGTAAACTGTAGACCAGTTAGCTGAACAAGTGTAACAACTTGAGAAGGTTCTGAGAGATAACATATACATTCATTTGATTCATAAGGAGCAGTCAGCACTGCATTGTGCATAGGATATCATGGCTCACAATTCTTTAGCGTTCTTTTGAGGAAGTGACCTGGAATGTTGATGAGGTTAGGGTGGTAGACATAGTCTATCTAGATTTCAGAAAGGCCTTTGATAAGGTTCCACATGACAGGCTGCTCTGAATGGTTCGATAGCATGCAATCCAGGGGACTCTGGCAAATTGGATACTCAATTGGCTTGATGGTAGACAGCAGAGACTAATTCTGGAAGGATGCTTGTTGGACTTGAGGCCTGTGACTAGTGGAGTGTCTCAGGGGTTGGTGCTGGGCCTATTACTGTTTGTTATCTATATCAATGATTTGGATGAGAATGTGCAAAGCATGATTAGTAGTTAGGCTGATGACAATAAAATAGGCAGGACTGTGAACAGTGAGGTTATCAGAAATTGCAGCAGGACCTTTATCAGCTGGGGAAGTGGGCCGAGAAATGGCAAATGCAGATTAACATATGGGATGTTGCTTTTTGAAAAGTCAAATCCAGGTTGGAATTTCGTGCTGAATGTTAGACACTCAAGAATTGTAGTGGAACAGGGGGACCTTAGTGCTCAGATCCGTGGTTCTCTGAAAGAAGTTGCATGTAGACAGGACAGTGAAAAAGGCTTTTGGCACACTGGCCTTCATCAGTCAGGGCATTGAGTATAGACGTTCGAGAGTTATATTGCAGTTGGACAGGACTCTGGTGAGACATGCACTTGGAGTATTGTGTTCGGTTTTGTTCACTTGCCATAGGAAGAATGTGATTAAATTGGAAAGAGGACAGAAGAAATTTACAAGGATGTTGCCAGTACTCAATGGTCTGAGTTGTAGGGAGAGTTTGGCAAGGCATTTTCCTTTAAGTGGAAGAAACTGAGGGGAAATCCTACAGAAATGTATAAGATCATGGGATGCGTCAATAAGGTGAATGCACTCATTCTTTTTCCCAGTTTTGAGAATCAAAGACTAGAGGACATAAGGTTAGAGGTGAAAGAATAAAAATGATCGTGAGCGCCAAGTTTTTTACGCAGAGGTTAGTAGACATATGGAATTAGCAGACAGCAGTTTGATTGAGGCACGTACATTAACAACATTCAAAAGGCTTTTAGACAAATACGCAGATAAGAAAGATTTAGAAGAAAACGGGACAAGGGCAGGGAAATGGAATTAGCATGGATGGACATTTTGGTCGGCAAGGACCACTTTGATCCAAAGGGCCTGTATCCAAGCTGCAGGACTCCATGATTCTAATATTCTAACAACCATTTCGTGTCTACCACTCAGTGTTCAAACATTCGAGATTGTATGCAGGCGCCGTGTAAAATGTAGTATATTAACCTCTCTATTCCTCAGAGCAAGGTTATTAATGAGTCCTTCTGACCACTTAACACCAAATCCAAAATAATAGGCTCTCTTGTTTGAGTCACAACATATTCTTCAACCAACCTGTTATACACTTATGGAATTTACTTTCACAACATTGGCAGTCACTTAGTTAATGCAGTTTAGATGCAATTTGAGATCATGCAATAATACAATATTTGCATCTCTAATTTACAGAGCATATAATGCACAGAATTTGCCCGAGAGCAAATAATGCACTAATGCTTGCTTCTCCTTCCTATTTGTAAGATCCACCCAAACTGATTCTGTGGAATCTGAGGGACAGGGTCTGTGGTGTTATTAGTGATAGACGTGAACAAGCCATTCTGGGAGGGTCACCTCGACGCTGACATGATTTGAAGAAATGACCGGCATCACAGGACAAGCATCAATATCCTCCCCACTCTGCCATGTTAACTTTCGCCATACTCTCTCTGCGCCCTCACACTCACGACCTGTTATCGCACCTACCCCCTAACAAGGCTCATATTTTATCTCTAAATAAGGCTCAGGCACTAACACTCTCACTGTTGAATTCAGCACCTACCATCCCCCACCCCACCCCGCGCACTCTCTCCCTCCACTATACTCCCAACACTAATAACACTGTTCAAAGTTTGGGAGAAGATTTGTAGCTTGGGTGCTCGTTGTTGTGGTTCTGTTCGCCGAGCTGGGAATATATCTTGCAACCATTTCGTCTCCTGTCTAGGTGACATCCTCAGTGCTCGGGAGCCTCCTGTGAAGCGCTTCTGTGCTGTTTTCTCCGGCATTTATAGTGGCCTGTCTCTGCCGCTTCCGGTTGTCAGTTCCAGCTGTCCACTGTAGTGGCTGGTATATTGGGTCCAGGTCGATGTGTTTGTTGATAGAGTCTGTGGATGCGTGCCATGCCTCTAGGAATTCCCTGCCTGTTCCCTGGCTGTGAACACCAACTCGCCACGAAACGGCACGACCAGCTATCCTTAGTAGCTACAAACACAGACGACAAGCAACATGAATTTCGACTGGGACAACACTACTATTATAGGACAAGCCAAACAGACAACAGCCAGGGAATTCCTCGAGGCATCTGTACCGGTAAAAGTGAGGAGTGCAGATGCTGGAGAACAGAGTCGAACAGTGTGAGGCTGGAAAAGCACAGACAATCAGGCAGCGTCTGAGGAGCAGGAAAATTGGCGTCACGGGTATACGTCTTTCATCAGGAATATGACCGAAACATCGAATCTCCTGTTCGTTGGAAGTGCCTGACCTGTTGTGGTTTTCCAGCATCGCATTTTTCGCGTCTACATCTGTACAGGGCGTTGCTAAGACCACATCTGGCACATTATGTGCAGTTTTGATCCCTTAACCTAAAAAAAGTTCTTGAAGCTTATGAACAATGTTTTGTTCACACTTTTCTGGAATGAAGGCCTTTTGTTTTGAAACACTATCAATTTTGGTCTTAGATGAGAAATCCTTGAGAAGCATACACAATTTTGAGAAAAATCAGTGGGATGCACATTTTCTCTTCTCAGGGAGACAAAAACTATGGATTGCATGTTTCAACACAGAGAGGGAGAACAAAGTTCCCTGCCTGAGAAGCAGCAGCCGACGGATCCCTCTATCTTTTTTTGTTCCAGCTGGCAACAGTAAATCTGTGACTCACCTCTAACTGATGAGTCGTGGAATATTCCTGACGAGAGGTTCATTGAAATCTCTCTCCCATCTGAAGCAAAGGGAATTCAGCTAAATCCAACTATTCTGGGGAGAAATCACATCACAAGTAACTTGCCTGAGCAGAATGGGCGACACAGCGGCTCAGTGGTTAGCACCGCTACCTCCCAGCACCAGGGTTTGATTCCAGCCTCGGGCGATTGTCTGTGTGGAGTTTGCGTATTCTCCCCGTGTCTGTGTGGATTTCCTCCGTGTGCTCCGGTTTATTCCCACTGGTCCAAAAATGTGTAGGCTATATGAATTAGCCATGCTAAATTGCCAAAGTGTTCAGTGCTTTAGCCAGAGGGAAATGGGACTGGATCAGTTAATCTTGGGAGGGTCGGTGTGGACTTATTGAGCTGAAGGGCCTGTTTCCGCACTGTAAGGAATCTAAACTAATGACTTCAGAGGACCGAATAACATTTGGGACAGTCTGTCATCTATCCATTTGTTATGAGTTCAACTATTGTGAAACTCTGGAAAGCTTTGATTTTTCTGTTTGTCTTAAGATCTGTGTGTGTGTGTGTTTCACATTATTCTAGAAGATGAGCCAGGCTGACATTTATATCATTAGCCATATCACTAAACTTTGAAATTTGTTGTAAAATGTGGAGCAGTGTGAGAGCAAAATGAAACACTGAACCTACAATATTGATTGGACCACGAATGACAAATTCTAAAAGCGCTGTTCAAGTGGGGGTTCCCTTCCCCAGAAGTTTGTGGTGCCTGGATGTTTACATTTATTCAAAGTTGTGTCTGTTAAATACTTGATAGACAAGTGAATGTAGGAAAATGGTGCACGTACAGAAGAAGCCCTGCTGAGACCACAATCAGATCAGCTACGATCTTAGTGCATGTCAGAGCAAAGACAAAGTGCCTAATGGCCCACTCCTGCTCCTCAGTCCGATGTTCCTATATTCCATTCAGCCCCTCACAGGAGTGGACAGAGGCCAATTGCTCGAAATACCTGGTCCACAGTAATACAGGATCTCCTTCTCTCCCTTACAATTGTCACACAAAGTTTGGCGTGGGTTGAAAAATGTTAATTCAAAACCCAGGCTGGGCTCAAAAGACGCCTCTGGTCTATTAAGAGAGTGTCTCCTCTTTGCAACTTGTGCCTCATTTGTTGGTCATGGTGCAGATCCAGATTCACTGTGAATACAGTCCCCATACCTCACCCTGAGATGACTCATAAAATGCTTTGCTCTCTGTAACTGTAACATCCAATAACGGAATGTTCAGGAAAATTACAACCATTAACTTCCTAATTACAGAATATGAGAGCATAAGGAACATGATCGGATGGTAATTCGGATGGTCAGGCTTGCCGTGCCATTGTATAAGACTATTGATGATCCACTGTTGTTATCAACTCTGCTTTATTTCCCAATTTTTCACATCCCTCAATTCCATGGCAGGTCGAAAACCCACCTACCTCATCTGTAAATACATTCAGTGTTATAGCTCCCCGAACTCTCTTGACCAGATAGTTTCTGACATTCACGATCCTCTGTGAGAAGGTTACACGCCCCAAACATATACAATAACCTATTTGTATATTCAAAAGAGTGAACACAGCAGCTCATGTAAGAGTGACAGACCCTGATATCAAGGCAGGAGTTGACTCAGAATGGGATCAAGAAAAGTTGACTGAATTAAATTTAATAGGGATCAGCCACAATCTCTCCACTGGGGGTCAGCCATCGCACAGAGGAAGATGTTCATGGTTGTGGACATCAATCCTTTCAGTCCCGGGACATCCCTACACGAGATCCTCAGGGTAGCTTCCTCGACACAATCAGCTGCGTCATAAATGTCCTTCCCCATCATTACATCAGAAATGGGGATGATCACTGAAGATCACACAATGTTCAGAATATCTTCCCCCTCATCTCCTGAAGCAGTCTATGTCCATGTGCTGCAAGGCCCGGACAGCATTCGAGTTTGTGCTGTTAAAGTATTGGTAAAATTTATGTAATAGCAGGGTCAGACATTGCACATTTCCATCGTTAAAAAAGTAGCTCATTCAGCATCTCAAGCTGGTTACACACGAATATGAGCTAGCATTTAGCCATCAAATTTACTGAACAGGAAGAGTGGCAATACATTCAATACTCCTGCCTGTTACATAGGAAGGGGAGGGGTCTGGTCAGCATATCGAACTGTTAAACAGGAACAGGTGGAGCCAAAGCAGTCTCTCGAAACTGTTCCACGGGACCAGGAAGAGGCCATTCAGCCTCGCAAAGGCTTATAGAGGAACAGGAGGATGTCACTGATGCTCCAACATGACAAATCACAGGAGTAGATCTTGATGTTGATCGTGGCTCCATTGTCTGTGGAACAATTGCTACTTTAACGTGGTTTGCTGGCAGTGAGGAGGGAAGCGAGATGTTTTCTGTCAAGTCTCAAGGAGACATCTTCCATCTCTGAAAAGGCAGACCCATGTTCTCCGTGGGGACCAGAAGCTGGTGGGAATAGTTAACTGTTTTAGATTGAAGGTATTGTGGCTGATGTTGGGATTATGAATAACATGACATTCAGTGCAGGATCACTCAACAAATGCACTGCATTAATATGTGGAGTATTTATTCAAAGTCTGGATTTTCTACTCTCTCATTGATATGGGGAGTGGGGAGTGCGTGGTGGTTGGGGGGAATGTTTTCAGAGGTACTAAAAGTATCTAGAATTTCATAAAGTTAGCAAAAAAAAGAGGCCGTGGGATCTCTCACCGTATCAGTGTCTGTTTAGAACATCATGTGTGATTGTCCTTCCCCCTGAAGTTCCAACGCAATCCCATTTTATTCTCTCACAGTGCGACAGATTAATCTTCACTCACTCCTCATGGTACCATCATCCCAGGGATTAGTTTGGTGGAACTCCTTTGAACTCTCTCTGTGGTAAGGAGATCATTCCTTATAAAGGAGAGAAAATCTGTGGACAATTCCCCAAATACTGCCTCAACAAAACTCTCAGTGATGATCACATTAATTACTTTCCCTCACTTCGCCGTCTCCATTGTTTTCTAATGGCGGAAAAAGCATCATTCTCTATATATTGCCACTGATGCGAAATTTGCATCTTCCTCACATCTGTATGTCAGTGTCAATAAACCAACACCAGAGCAGCCTATCAAGATGGACATCACTCTTGGGGACAGATTCAATGAGATGGATTACACCTAAAATAAGGAATAGTCGCCTACCTGATGGAAATGAGCAGTAGCAATATGAGGCCCTGGTCAGACCAGTATGCTATCCCTATCTTGAACTGAGTGGCTGGTTCAGCTGTTCCATAGGACAGTAAACAGTAAACCACATTGCTGTGGGTTTGCAGTTACACGGAGACCTGACCAAGGAAGGATAACTCATTGACTTCTAAAAGGATATGACGCTAGCAGATGGGCTTCTGTTTATTAAATATAATGATGGTTTATTTTAAATTTCATCAATTTGCTTCATGAGACATCAACAGATTACTATCTGTACCTCTGCATGAAGAGTCAATGAGTTGAGCACCACGCACTATCTTCCTGTCTGACAGATTCTGTAGAGAGAACAGGTTAAACATCTCAAGTACAATTCTCTTGTCATGGACATGTGGTTAGAAGGAACTTGAAACAAATGAATCCAAATTCAGTAGTGACACAAATAAACAAGTTTATTCAGAAGTTGCACTGAGGCTGACGATTAGACTGTGACATCATAATAGTGGTACTGGGCAGGATTGGTGAGTGGGGAGGATATGGAAATGTAGATCTGTGCAGGGCTAGAAGGATCATGGAGTTTGAGAACAGTCTGGTTCCTTCTCGCATATCAGTGAACAATTTATTAATAGTAATTTGCTTTGTAGAATTTATCAGGAAAGGAATTTTTGATTGGAAATGAAGACACTGATTTCACCTTTCCCACAATTTACCTAACATGAGCAGAAACACAGTTCAGCCCGGTTTAATAGACAAAGAGAATGACTTACTAGGAACACCAACTATACCATTACCTGTGATTCTATCTTCTCCCTCTCAAATTGCAGAATAAATTGAATCATATTATGATTTCTGCTTCCTTCGAGTTCCATCACTTTAAGTTCTCGTATATAGTCTGCCTCATTGCACAACACTAAACCCAGTATTGCCTATTCCTGAGTGGGCTCCACTACAAGCTGCTCCAAAAAGCCCTATCGAAGATACTCCACAAATTATTTGTCTTGCAAACCACTACCACCCAGATTTTCCCAGTCCCCACCCCCCCCTCCCCAGTGTAGTAAAATCTCACAGGACTACTGTACTTTGCCTTTTCTATGCATCTTTCCTATCTCCTGGTGTATATTGTGACGCAGGTCCTGAATACTTTTTGGAATCCGGAACATAACGCCATTTATGCTTCTTTATTCAACCTTTGGGGATACTTAATTCTACCCACACTAATTCTGTGCCATCTGACCCTACTTTATAGAATACAGTCAGAAAGTTTTACAGTCAGAGAGATGTACAGCATGGAATGAGATCCTTCAGTCCAACTCGTCCATGCCGACCAGATTACCCAACCTAATCTAGTCCCATTTGCCTATATCCTTCGTACCCCTCCTATTTACCAACCCATCCAGATGCCTTTTAAATAT
Organism: Chiloscyllium punctatum; assembly: GCF_047496795.1. Classification (NCBI taxonomy): domain Eukaryota; kingdom Metazoa; phylum Chordata; class Chondrichthyes; order Orectolobiformes; family Hemiscylliidae; genus Chiloscyllium; species Chiloscyllium punctatum. The sequence continues at coordinate 142,714 of NW_027310110.1, read as the reverse complement.
TGTAATGGGACCAGTGTCCACCACTTCCTCCCACAGTTGTTTCCTTACACAAACCACCCTGTGCATGAAAAAACTTGCTCTTCTGGTCCCTTTTAAATCTTTCCCTTCTCAACCTAAACCTATGCCCTCTAGTTCTCCCCCACCCCAGCGAAAATACTTTGTCTATTTATCCCACGCATGCCCCTTGTGATTTACTAAACCGCTATAAGGTCACCTCTCAGCCTCTGACGATCCAGGGCAAACAGCCCCAGCCTATTCAACATCTCCATGTAACTCAAATAGTCCAATCCTTGTAAATATTTTCTGAATACTTTCAAGTTTCATAACATTCTTCCGATAGCAAGGAGACCAGGATTCTAACGATTGATTTATTTCCATTCTTACTCCACCCACCAACCTATCTTTTCGTAGGATGCATACCCTTGAATATTGTCAATCCTGATCACCTTTCAGCACGTCTCTGCCAATTTCGATCTGCCCTACATGCGCATTTACCATATTTCATATGCGGCATATATTCAGCTATAACACTCTCAGTCCTGTATTAGCCGTGCCTCCTCTCAATTTCATTTGTCTGTCCAGTGTGCTTGAAGTTTGATTGTTTACACTTTCAATACACTCTGTCCTATTTGTGCCTGTGCTGGAGATTTTAATAAACTATCCTGCGTTCTGCACTCTTACCTCCTCTTTGAATTCGAATTTTCTAATTTCCCCTATAACTGAAACGCCGCCCAAACCTAAAATAATTGTTGAAAGATCTGACCGAAGCCCTAGTTATGTGATTTGTTAGGACTCTGGTCCCAGAATTGTTCAGATGAAGACCAGACCATCAGACAGGTCCCTTCTTCCCCAGTAATGCAATATGCTTATGCAACACAAAATGCAGGGTCAAAATGACTTGTCATGCATTCCTAAATATGGAAAGTACAAACAGATATGATTGTTAAAATACACTCATGACCTTGAGCTATATAAATTGAAATGTGAATTCCAAAACCATGGAAGTGCTGTGCAAACTTTATCAATCATTATTCGGCACACAGCTGAGATATTGATTTCCCCTTTGTCAGTGTTCCCCTTCACTGAGATTCTCTGGTCCAGTCCTACACACTGTATTTCGGGGGATTATCAGTTCCAGCTGCTGTTCGCCCGGTCTATTGAAGTTAATCTACCTTCTCCCTGGATCCAATCAATTGGTCTATTGGATTCCGTTTAATTGTCAACAACCTAGCTCTGTGATGTTATTGGAGATAAATGATCTGGGATGACAGCCAATATCAGCACAGTGCTCACAGTGTATGGCACCAGACAAAGACTTTCAGTCCAGGGGAATATCGAAATAAAATTTCCATATTCTGTCTATTTTCCTCATGGTGTCTCCTGATCTACCCAGCTTCGCTCTCTTCTAACACCCGTTTCTCCCACGCAGTCCATGCTTCCTATCTACGGTGTTGACCTCCCTTCACATTCTTTCTTTCTGTTTCATTCTCTCTCTCTCTGTCTCTCTCTCTCTCTCTCTTTCTGTATCTCCATTAACTCTCTCTGCTTTTGGATAGTGCAGTTGGAGAGGTTGTGGATGTAGGATAGGCTAAATTGCCTCCATCTGTGCCGTATTAATTCTGAAGGTCTCTGACCCACAATAAAGACTTTAAGTGCCTGTAGAAACAAGGTGGTCCTGCGAAGGACATAGTACACAATCATCCATTGTCTCTTCCTGTTTTCTGACATGCAGTGTCCTTTAAATATCTGTTCAAACAAAATAGATTTACATTCGAGCAGTTGGGAGGACATTCACCAGACGATAGTGAAATCAGGATTTAATAAATAGTTCCACCATGCAAAATGTGGATTTGTCTGATAGCAGCTACTCCCAATTAGCAGTCCCTCGCTTCTTCCTGATGCGGATTTGCCTTCCACCAAGTTATTAACTTCCACAAGGGCCTGCCTTATTCCATGATCGTAGCTATGTCATACCTGAGGGCATTGTGATCCCTGTTTCCAAAATGATCTTCTACTGAATGATCAGTCACCTGGACAGACTCATTTTATAATACAAGTTCCAGTATGGCCCCTCCTGTGGTTGGACAAGCCCCATACCGCTGTAAGTAACTTTCTTGGATGCACTTAAGAAATTGTATCCCGTCTAAGGGATTCTCAGTCAATATTGGGGATGTTAAAGTCACTCATTATGGTAACTCTGTTTTTAATATCCGTTTCAATAATCGGCCGACATATTTGTTCCTCAATCTCTCGGTGGCTGTTGGAGGGACTACAGTACAATCCTAACACATGCATCCATCATATCTTGAGCTCTTTTCATGTTGCCTCAGTAGAAGAGCCCTCTAATACGTCCTAAGTGCAGATGTAACAACCTCCCTGATTAGTAATGCAAATCCTTGGCCTCTTTTAGATACCCCTCTATCTTATCTAAAACAACAAAACCCTGGAAAGTTGAGCAGCCAGTCCTGTCCCTTTCTCAACCAAGTCCCTATAATGTTTGCAACATCGTAATCCCATCGTAGTCCCATTCAGGCTCTAAATTCATCTGTATACCCATAATAATACTTGCATTGAAATAAATACACTTCAGCCAAACACATCACACACTGACTTGATATTTGGTTTGAGATTCCCTGAAGTATTTTCTGCTGCTATTTTCACGTGACAGGAGATTACAAAAGACTATCAGTAAAGCAGAAAACATTGTAGACAGACACTTCCAGTTTCGTCCATTGTCACTTCAATTACACATGGTCCGATTTCGATAGAGTGCTGGATAATTATTTCACTTCAAACAAGTGTCTCCAGCCACTCACTGAATATTCAACAACCATTTCTGGACTCACTGGATTGATTGCTTTCTTGTCCCTCTCTCAAGAAATCTCTGTAATATTTACATTGGAGTTATATGTACTCATTCAATCTCCAGATTCCTACAAGCCAGTGTCCTCACATAAAACTAAAATAACACTTGAGGTTGCCAGTCCCATTGTGTTCAGTGCCCTCTGCGTCTTTTTTGTTGGTCTTAGATGCACTGGTTTTAGTCTCCAATTCCTCCTCAGTCACTGTATTGTGGACCTACTGCTCTGGTTCCCACTCCCCAGTGCCACACTAGTTTAAATCCTCCTGAGTGACAATAGCAAACCTGCCTGCCAGGAGATTGCCGCCAGTACAGGTCCATTCCATACTTCTTGTGTAGGTCCTACCGACCCGCGAATCCCAATGCTGCACATATTGGAGATTGCTGCCAGTTCAGGCCCATCCCTTCTTTCTTGTGTGTATCCTACTAACCCGTGAATCCCAATGATCCACATATCGGAGATTGCTGCCAGTTCAGGTCCATCCCGTCCTCCTTGGGTATATCCTACCGAGTCGGTAATCCCCATGATCAATATATCAGAAGTGCTACCAGCTATTTGGCCGTGTATTTAACTGTTCTACCTTCGTACTCCGAATCTCACTCGCAAGTGACATATTGTAGCATCTCCAAAATTCAAACATCCTTTCAGCACAACTCCAGCAAGGCCTTTTCTTTAAAGTGGATAGACGTGATTATAAAAACGGAAGTGTGACTTCATTAACCAGGAAGGTAGAGCCCACTGACTCAGTCCAAAGGCCAGAGAATCTGATATCTATCACCTCCACCAAATCTGATTGACAAGTAGACATATGGATCATTTATTTGCAGATTGACGAGGATAAACAGAAGACTACAAAATGTCAGAGCAGATCGATGTCATTCAGCCTGTTTACTCTGCTTTGCTATTAAATTGGATTTTAGTTATTCTGTTCCCATCCCCAGCGGGTGAGAAAGTGCCCAGTGTCGTTGTTTGCACAGTCCTGCGAAGGGAGTATCCAGTGCCAGGCAATGGGGTGTGGGGAGTCCCGGGGTGGCAAAGGAAAGGCTGCATGCAGTGACGATGGACTGAGGGACTGAAAGAGATGGAATGAGTATCCAGGGACACTGCACTCAGACAAGTGGCCGGGCAAGATTCCTAAACACCAAGGGGGGAATCCGCGAACCACGGCTGCTTTTACAAAAATCTGTCACATTTTCAGCATTTCTCCATCAAATAAAAGAAAAAAAATACTGTAGATTGTAGACATCCGAAGCAAATACAGAGACACCCTGTGGAGAGAGAAAAGAGTTAATGCTCCCATTGCAGATGCGGGAAGAATGTACAAAGTCCACACAGACAGGGTCCAGAGGATGGAATTGAACCCATATCCCTATCACTGTGAGGCAGAATTGCTGTGTCACTGTGCTGCCCAATTATGGATAATTGCAGGAAATATATTTGGAGGCATAGATAATATTCTCTGTGACCAGGATTGAAAGTCCTGAAGGTTTTGCTGCCTACCTGGTGCTAGGGATTGGAATATATCATCTGGGGTGCAGAAGAAGTTGGAGTGGTCAGGGTTCGTGTAGGTACCAACGGCTGGACAAGCAAATGACAATGAGAAGAGGAACGGTAAATACAGAACTGAACTGTTATATTGGAATGCAAGCAGTAGAAGGAATAATGTAAATGAGCTTGTGACGCATATACAACTTGGCAGTTATGACGTGGTGGGCATCACAGTGACATCACTGCAAGAGGATCAGGATTGTGAGCTGAATATTCAAGGATATTCTTCCTGTCGAAATGATAGGCAGGTGGGCAGAGAGACAAATTTGTCTTATTAGGAAGAAATGGAATTGAATCAATTAGAAGAAATGAAGTAAATCAGATGGTGTAGAATCTGTGTCGGTAGAATTGGGGAATCAAAAAAGTGAAAAAATGCCGTTAGAGTTATGTACAGGCCGCCAAATAGTAGTCAGGAGCTGGGGTGCAAGATACACCAGGACATAGAAAGAACTGTAGGAAAGGCAACGTTACAGAGATCACGTGGGATTTTATTTTGCAGGTGGACTGGGAATTCAGTTTGCTCATGGTTTGCAGAAAAAGGAATTTGTCGAATGTCTATGAGATGGCTTTATATAGCAGCTTGTGCAGGCAGACTAGGCGAAGTGAGCTTTGGATGAAGGAAATCACAGGTGGCAGTGATCATAATATGATTGAACTTACTCTGCAATTTCAGGTGGAGAAGTTAGAATCAGAGGTAATGGTATTACAGCTGAATAAAGGCAATTACAGAGGCATGAGAGAGGAGCTGGGTAGAAGTAACTTGGACACAGGCCCAGAAGGAAAGACAGTGGAACAGGAATGACACGAGATTTTTGGAGTAATTCAGGATGTAGCGGAGATTTATCCTGAGGAAAAAGAGGCATGATAGAGGGAGGATAAGGCAACCATAGCTGACTAGGGAAATCAGGGACAGCATAGAAATAAATGAGAACGCATATAATGTGGTGAGTGGCAGTGGGAAACCAGAGGATTGGGAAGCTTACAAAGACAAAACAGACAGCAAAAGAAATATGATAAGGATGGAGATTATTAAATATGGAGGTAAGGTAGCCACTAATATAAAGGAAGTCTGTAAGAGCTTCTGTCAATATATAAAGTACAAAAGAGAGGCAAAGTGGACATTGGACTGCTGGAAAATGATACTGGAGAGGTAGAAGTGGTGAACAAGAAAAGGACGAGGAACTGAAAAATTAGTTCACGGTGGAAGATGCGAGTAAAACCTTAACATTCAAGATAATGAGGGGCCAGAGCTGAGTATGCTGGCCACCACCATGGAGAGCGTGTTGGAAAAAACTGAATGACTATCCTGGTTAACTATCCTGGAAATATCCTGGAACGGATGGACTACATCCCAGAGATATAAGGAAGATAGCTGAAGAGGTTGTGTAGGGATAGTGGTGATCTTTCAGGAATCATTACAGTAAAGAACGATCCCAGAACATCGGAAACCCACCCATTGTAACAAGGGAATGAGGAAAAAGACAAAAATATCCACAGTCAAGAGCTTAAATTCGGTCATGGGTAAGATCCTGGAATACGTTGTGAACAATGAGCTTTCTGAATACTTGGAAGTGTTTGGTAAAATAGGTCAAAATCACTTCATCAAGGGAAGGTCATGCCTCACAAATCTGTTGGAATTATTTGAAGAGGAAATGAGCAAGCCTTACCAAGCACAGCCAATGGCTGTTATCCACCTGGATTTCAAGAAGGCCTATGACAAGGTGTCACAAAGGAGATGACTGAGTGAGATAAGGGTCCGTGGTGTTAGAGGTAAGGTAGCGGCATAAATGGAAGCTTGTCTGTCTGGCAGAAAGCAGAGAGTGGGGATACAATAGTCCTTCTCAGGATGGCAGTCGGTGACAAGTGGTGTTTTACAAGTCTCAGTGTTGGAATCGTAACTTTTTATTTGTTACGATAACAATCTAGATGATGGAACTGAGTGTATTCTGGCTAAGTTTGCAGACGATACGTAGATAGGCAGATGTACTGGTCGTATTGAGGAGGCGGAGAGATTGAAGAAGGAGATTAGCAGATGCATTCCAATGTTGGAAAGTGTGTGGTCATGTACTTTGGCATGAAGAATAGAGGCATGGTCTATTTTTTTAAATAAGGAGAAAATTCAGAAATCTGAGTGCAAAGGGACTTGGGCGTTCTCGTGCAGGGTTCTCTCAAGGTAAGCTTGCAGGTTGAGGCTGTAGTCAGGAGGACAATTGGCATTTATTATTGATGGTATTTATTATGAGAGGAATTGAATATAAAACAGGTGTTACACGTCTCTGGTCAGACTACATTTGGAGTATTGTGCGAAAATTTGAGGCCCATATCTCAGGACAGATGTAGTGGCCCTGGAGCTTGAGCAGAATATTTTCACGAGAATGGTCATAGGAATGAAAAGATTATCGTATGAGGAATGTTTGTGGGCTCTGGGTCGATCCACGGTAAAGTTTAGAAGGATGAGAGGATGAGAGGGAATGAAATGGAAGCACAGTGTACTGAAATAACTGAACAGAGTTGATGTTGGTAAGCTGTTTCCATTGGACGAGAGCTCGAGAGCAGAGACTTTTAGAAGAGTGATAAGGAGAAATGTCTTTACCCAGAGAATGTCGAATCTTTAAAATGTATTGCCACAGAAGGCCGTGGGGGCCAGGTCATTAAGTACATTTGAGACGGATTTAGATAGGTTCTTGATTATACAGGGATGAAGAATTACAAGGAGAAGGCTGGAGAATGGATTTGGGAAACCTATCAGCGATGATTGAATGATGGGCAAACTCGACAGTCTAACTAGCCTAGTGTCTGCTCCTGTGTTTTATAGACTAATATTCTAAACCTTAAGGAGACACTTGCATCGCTGAGAAGATGGATTCATGTTCTTCATGAATGTCAGAAGCTGGTGGTAATACATAACCGTTTTATAATAAAGGTGCTGTGGATGCTGTTGGGGTGGTGGATAATATGACATTCAGTGCAGGATCACACACCAACTGCACTGTATTAACGTGGTGAGAGTTTATTAAAAACCTGGACCTCTCTGTCTCTCTCAATCACCGTGGGGAGTGGAGGTTGAGGTGGGTGGGCGTAACGTCCTCAGAGGCACTTAAACAATCCAGAATCATGCATTCTGAGTGAAAGAGCAGACATGGAATTTAACACCTTCTCATTGTCTGTTTAGAATATAATTAGTGATTGCCATCCCACTCAGTGTTCAATGCAATCACGTCTTATTTTCTGAGGGCACTCCAGATCAAACTTTACTCACTCCTCATGATGCCATTGTCCCAGGGATTAATCTGTTGGAACTCCTCTTCACTCTCTCTGTGATTAGGAGATCACTCCTTATAAAGGAGAGAAAATCTGTCCACAATGCCCCAAATACTGCCTCAACTACACTCTCAGGTTTGATCGCAATAATTCATTTACCTCACCTCGCTGGCTCCATTTCCTTCATGTGACAAAGGAAACCATTCATTTACAATCCATTGCCACAGATATGGAATGTAAACATCGTTACATCTGTAGGTCAGCATCAATAAAGCCAGCACCAGAGGTGCCTATTGAGACAGACATCACTCTCGGGGCGAGACCCAATCACAAAGAATGCACCTAAAACAGGGAATGGTCAACTGTTGTGGTTCTGTTCGCCGACCTGGGAATTTGTCTTGCAAACGTTTCGTCCCCTGTCTAGGTGATATCCTCAGTGCTTAGGAGCTTCCTGTGAAGCGCTTCTGAGCTGTTTTCTCGGTAATTTATAGTGGCTATAAATACCAGAGAAAACAGCACAGAAGCACTTCACAGGAGGCTCCCAAGCACTGAGGATGTCACCTAGACAGGGGACGAAACGTTTGCAAGACAAATTCCCAGATCGGCGAACAGAACCACAACAACGAGCACCCGAGCTACAAATCTTCTACCAAACTTTGAATGGTCACCTACTTGAATGGAAATCAGCTGTCGGGTTATGGGAAATAGGCAAAGTAAGGGAGCTGCCTTCATTGTTGTTCTTCCCTCACGGGATGTATGCAGCCCTGGTCAGGCCAGCATGTTATACCGATCTTGAACTGAGTGGCTGGTTCAGCTGTTCCACAGGACAGTAAAGAGTAAAACAAACTGCTGTAAATTTGCAGTTAAACAGAGACCTGATCAGGAAAGTATGCCCACTGCCTTTTCTAATGGGCATCAGGCAAGCCGATATCAACAGATTATTATTCCGTGGATCTAGATTACGAGTCAATGACGTGACCACCATACACCATCTTCCCATCTTTCAGATTCTGTACAGAGAACAAGTTAAAAATCTCAAGTTCAATTATTTAGCAATGGACAAGTGGTAAGAAGGGATTTGAAACATGTATCCAGAATTAACAAAGGCGCAAACAATGATTTATTCAGGAGTTGCACTGAGGCTGAGGAGAAGACTGGGGCGTCTTAATGTTTGTTCTGGACAGGATTGGCATGTGGGAAGGATATGGAGATGTAAACTTTGCAGGAGAAAATGAATCAAGATGGTTGAGAACAGTGTGATTCATCCCCGCATATTGGGGAGTAATTTGTAAATAATAATTTGCTAGTTATTATTTCTAAGGAATGAAATATTTGGTTGGAACTGAAAAAGTTGACTTGCACCTTTCCAAAATTTACATGTCAGCAGCATCAATTAAGTTTAATCGACAGACTGAGTGACTTACCAGGAACACCAACTATAGCAAGAATAGGATAGTAACCAGCTTGAATAACAAGCAGTACATCTTCAATCCGATATGCTAATGATATCCAAGGCTGGGAAAGCCAGTAAAGACCATTGGATAAACTCCTGTCCATTGTTAGAACATTCCAGTCTAATGTTCTAACAGTCTGATCTCTCCTCCACCTCTCTCTGGAGCTGCTGATCCCTGTTACTGGTGTGGATGATGCTCCCGCTCATACAATGGGATAAAACACTGAACACATTCCGTTATTGATATAAGAGAGAAACTCTCTAGGGATGCTTAGGATCCATGGAGACTGACATAATCACAATCGCTGAACAAATAGCTCCAGTTAACCGATTAGACTTCAATACTGTTTTATTAACGTTCAAAATAAATCAGACAGGAAGCAGGCACTTCGGATAAATCAGTCTTAGTCAGTTTGACAGTGCTAGGTCCACAGATCTTTACAATCTGTATCAATGATCAGGAAGAGTGGAACAAATGTACTGTAACTATGTGTGCTGGAAGTGTCAGGATGTGCAGCTCCAATCCATTTGCAGCTCCATATCTCTATTGTATCGATGGATGCAGAATATCTCAAGAGAAAAGAGGAAAATGACTTAGGGTTAAGTAGGCAAGGATCAGACAGGGCTCTATAGGGTTACAAGGTAGTCAGCAAGGAAGTGAAGAATAATCTCAGGAGAGCGAGAAGTGGGCATGTAAAAGACTTGGTGAGTAGGATTAAGGTAAAACTTAAGATATTCTATACTTTTGTGAGGAACAAGATGATGGTTTTAGTGAGGGTAGGGCTCATCAAGATAGTGGAGGGAACTTGCGCCAAGAGTTGGAGGAGGTAGGGGAACATAGAACGTAGAACACTACAGCACAGTACAGGCACTTCGGCCCTCAAAGTTGCGCCGACCTGTCATACCAATCTGAAGCCTATCTAACTTACACTATTCCAAGAACGTCCATATGCTTGTCCAATGATGACTTAAATGTACTTTTTTTGGCGAATCTACGACTGTTGCAGGCGAAGCATTCCAAAGCTCTCTCTTTAGGTCTTTCCTGGCTATCTTGTAACCCTCAAGCACCCTAACTGAGCCTTCATATCCCATCCTAACAGAGGTCGCTGTCTTCCTCTTGACCAAAGGTTCCACTTCATTCGTAAACCACCGCTCCCGCAGTCTACAGCTTCCTCCTGCTTGACAGGTACATACATATCTCGGACACACAGTAGCTTTTCCTTGAATAAGCTCCACATTTCTAATGTGCCCATCCCCTGCAGTTTCCTTCCCCATCATATGCTCCCTAAATCTTGCCTAATGGCATCGTAATTGCATTTCCCCCAGCTGTAACTCTTGCCCAGTGTTATACACCTATCCCTTGATATCACGAAAGTAAATATAACAGAATTGTGATTGCTATCACCAAAGTGCTCACCTACTTCCAAGTCTGACACCTGACCAGGCTCATTACCCATTATCAAAACTAATGTGGCTTCACCCCTTGTTGGCCTGTCTATATACTGTGTCAGGAAGACCTCCTGCACACACTAGACAAAATCTGACCACTCTATAGTACTTGTACTATAGTGTTCTCGTTCAATATTTCAAAAGTTGAAGTTCCCCATTACATCTACCCTGTCTCTGTCACTCCTATCGAGAATCATCTTTGCTATCCTTTCCTTTACATCTCTGGAACTATTCGGAGTCCTATAGAAAACTCCCAACGGGGTGACCTCTCCTTTCCTGTTTCTAACTTCAGCCCATACAACCTCAGTTGATGAGTCCTCAAAAATCCTTTCTGCAACTGCAATACTGTCCTTGACCAACAATGTAACACCTCCCCCTCTTTTACGATCTTATCTGTTCTTACTGAAACATCTAAATCCTGGAACCTGCAACAACTATTCCTGTTCCTGCTCTAACCATGTCTCCAAAATGGCCACAACATTGAAGTCCCAGGTACCAACCCATGCTGCAAGTTCACCCACCTTATTCTGGGTGCTGCTGGCGTTTAAGTGGACGCACTTCAAACCAACCTCTTGCTTGCCGGTGCCATCTTGTATCCCTAAAACTTGATTTTGGACCTCACTACACTCAACACTTTCTGTACTCTAACTGCAATTTTGGTTCCCATCCCACTGCTGGATTAGTTTAAACCCACCCAAATAGCCTTAGTGAACTCCTCCCCCCCCACCCCCCACGGCATTGGTACCCCTCTGGTTCAGATGAAGCCCATCCTGCTTGTAGAGGTCCCACCTACCCCAGAAAGAGCCCCAATTATCCAAGAATCCAAAACCCTCACTCCTGCACCATCCCTGTAGCCACGTTTTCACGTTCTCTGTCTCCCTATTCCTTGCCTCACTAGCACGCCACACAGGCAAGAAACCAGAGCCAACAACTCTGTTCATCCTAGCTCTAAGATTCCATCCTAGCTCCCCGAATTTCTGCCTTAAATCTCCAAATCTCTCTTCCTACCTATGTCGTTGGTGCCTATGTTGACCACGACTTGGGGCTGCTCCCTCTCCCCCTTAAGTATGCCAAAAACACGATCAGAGACAACACGAGCTCTGGCTCCTGGGAGGCAACACAACAACCGTGAGTGTCCCTCCTCCACACAGAACCTTCTATCTGTCCCCCTAACTATTGAGTCCCCAATGACTACTGCTCTGCTCCTCTTCCCCTTTCCCTTCTGAGCAGCAGGGACAGACGCTGTGCCAGAGCCCTCTACCCCACTGCTTTCCCCTGGTACGTCCCCGCCCCCCCCCCCCCGCCATAGTATCCAAAACGGTATATTAATTGTTGAGGTGAATGGCCACAGGGGATCCCTGCACTGCCTGCCGGTTCCCTTTCCGTCCCCTAACCCATTTGCCTTTTTCTTGTACCTTAGGAGTGACTACCTGCCTGTAACTCCTCTCAATAACCCACTCTGCCACCCGAATGATCCGAAGTTCATCCAGTTCCAGCTTCAGTTCCCTAACGCGGTTTTCAAGGAGCTGCAGTCCGGTGCACTTCCAGCAGATGTAGTCAGCAGGGACACTGGTGGTGACCCATACCTCCCACATTCTGCGGGAGGAACATTCAACTGTCCTAACCTCCATTCCCACTAGTCTAAATTCCCAAAGAGACTGTTGAAAAAAAAGAAATAAAAAAAACTCGTTAACTTTCCAAGCTGTGGCACAGGTACTTTGTTTTTGGTTAGAGGAGGAGGATGGGTGCTTTAACAGATTATAAGGCAAGGTGAGCTTTTCTGGGTGTTTGGTTTAATTCACAAACGGGTTCATTGCTGTGTCGTAACAGCACACTTGGAACATTGTGTTCAGTTCTGGTCGCCTTGTTATAGGAAAGATGTAGAGGCTATAGTGAGGGTGTAGAGGAATCCCTAGGGATCAACAGAAATATTGGCACACACCACACGATCGAGTGAAATATTGAGGAAGTCACCGCGCGAAAAATAAATACTGGCAGATTCTGCATGTCTGTATAAACGTCAGTGTGTCAGTGTTTGCGGTGTGACTGTACTGATGCCTGTATATCTGTGTGTGCACGTGCATCAGTGTATTGGCATTTCTCTCTGTGTGCTTTAGTATCTGTGTGACTGCACCAATCTCTATGTGTGCCTGTGTATCTATATGTATATCTTTGTGTATCTGCGTGTCTCTGTGTGTATCCGTGTGCACAGCAGATTTGCCAGCCTCTGTGGTGTTTAAAGTGATGCAATGTCCGCCTCTGCTGGTCTTCACACTCCACTGCATTGATGGCAGTGGAGGGAGAAAACCATAAGGGATTCAGTCTAGGAGGTGGGGACAGGGAGGTAGATCATAGCACCATCCAAACTGACAGTACCATCTGCACATGCACACACACACACACACACACACACACAGTTGGGTATAGGGAGGATCATAATTGTACTGAGGACACTCAGAGTGGCAAATGCTCCTGAGTAATAGTTGTGCTCGCTCTGCAATGTGAAAGTGATTTGTCTTTGAAGATTATTCGTTACACAGAGTGTACACCTTAAAGAGTATTTCCACTGCAACTGAATCCAAGCAATTCTGACCAAATCATCTGTAAGGTGATGCGATGAATTTATTACACGTTCTTTATATTGAAATATTCTATAATTCACCCATACAAGGTGTAAGTGAGAAAGGAATGAAAAGTCCTGAAACTGACCCAGTGGTGATGGTAATATATCTCGGTATCAGACAAAACTGATCTGTGCATCCAGAGATATTTGCAAAACCAAACAGCCGTGCAATGTGAGAGATTCACAGTATTTGATGTCCTCTGATAGAAAAAAACTGACACCTGTGCAGCGGTATGGGGAGACCAGCAGAGGGTGGCATTGTATGACTATAAACTTAACAGGGACAGATGTAGAGGTGGAGGAGGGGAGTAAAGGTTTATCTCAATTTCAATGGATTTACCCCCAAAATCACAGAGCCATCATTTCACAGAGATGCACACAAACATACATAGACACATCAAACACACAACACACATGTATCCAGATATGGACACTTACACACAAACACATGCACACACCTGTACACAGACACAGTGGTTTCTTTAAGATAGAGATAAGTATGTTTTTCATGAATAAGGGAATCAATGGTCAGTTGGTGAAGGCAGGATAATGTGGCTGAGAAACATTTTAGCTGTGATCAAACGGCATAGCAGATCCAAGGGGCTAAATGGCCTAATTCTGTTCCAATTTCCTATTTTGTGAAGGGATTCATTTTGGAAGTCGAAGTTTAATGCAGATTATTGGGTCAAATGTAAGATTCATAGCAGTGTGGAGGAACAAACAAATCTTGGGGTCCATGTCTGCAGGTCTCTCATTTGCCACCTAAGTTGATAGGGTTGTTAAGAAGGCGTATGGTATGTTGGTTTTCATTAGCAGGGGGACTGAGTTGAAGAGCCGCAAGATTATGCTGCAGGTCTATAAAGCTCTGGTGAGACCATATTTGAAATGTTCTGGTCGCCTCATTGCAGAAAGGATAGGGAAGCTTTAAAGCAGGTGCAGAGGAGATTTAACAGAATGCTGCCTGGAATAGAGGGCTTGTCTTATGAAGAAAGGTTGAGGGAGCGATGGCTTTTCTCATTGAAGCAAAGAAGGATGAGAGGTAACTTGATCGAGCTGAATATGATGGTGAGAGGGACAGACAGAGTAAAGAGCCAGAGACTTCTTCCCAGGGTGGAAATGGGTGTCACGAGGTGAGCATAATTTTAAGGTGTTTGGAGAAAGGTTTTGGAAAATGTCAAAGGCAGTGAGACACCAGCCCCCCTCCCCCTCCCCTCAAACCGGGCCCCTGGTCCTGTAAGACAGCCGTGCTAACCACTGAGATACCATGGCCCCCTCCCCATCCCCACAAACCGGGTCCCTGGTACAGTGAGACAGCCGTGCTAACCACTGAGAAATCATGCCCCTCTCCCCCTCACCCAAAACCTGGCCCCTGGTACTGTGAGACAGCCGTGCTAACCACTGAGACACCATGCCCCCACTCCCCCTCCCCACAAACCGGGTCCCTGGTATATTGAGACAGCCGTGCTAACCACTGACACGCCATGCACCCCCTCCCACTACCCACCAAACCGAGTTCCTGGTACTGTGAGACAGCCGTGCTAACCACTGAGACATCATGCCCCTCTCCCACTCCCACCAAAGCCGGGTCTCTGATCCTGTGAGACAGCCGTGCTCACCACTGAGACACCATGCCCCTTCCCCCTTCCCCAAAACCAGGTCCCTGGTACTGTGAGACAGCCGTGTTAACCAGTGAGACACCATGCCCCCTCCTCATCCCCCAAAACCGGGTCTCTGATACTGTGAGACAGTTGTGCTTACCACTGAGACACCATGCCCACTCCCACTCCCCCCAAAACCAGGTCCCCGGTACTGTGAGACAGCCGTGCTCACCACTGAGACACCATGCCCCCTCTCCCTCTCCCCCAAACTGGGTCCCTGATACTGTCAGACAGTCGTGCTAACAACTGAGACACCGTGCGCCCCTCCCCTCCCACCAAACTGGTTCCTTGGTACTTTGAGACAGCCGTGTTACCCACTGAGACACCATGTCCCAATTCCCCACCGCCACCCCTCAAACCAAATTCCTAGTACTGTGCGACAGCCATACTAAACACTGATACACCATGACCCCTCCCCCTCCCCACAAACCGGGTCCCTAATACTGTCAGACAGCCGTGCTGACCACTGAGACTCCATGCCTTCCTCCCCATCCCCCCAAACCAGGTCACTAGTACTGTGAGACGGCTGTGCGAACCACTGAGAAACCATGCCCCCCTTCCCCACCCCCAAACCAGGTCCCCGGTACTGTGCGACAGCTGTGCTAACCACTGAGACACCATGCCACCCTCCCCCTCTCCCCCAGCCGGGTCCCTGATACTGTGAGACAGTCGTGCTCACAACTGAGACACCGGGCCACCCTCCCCATACCCCCGAAACGGGGTCCCAGGTAATGTGAGACAGCCGTGCTAACCACTGAGACACCATGCCCCCTTTTCCCTCCCCACAAACCGGGTCCCTGGTACTGTGACACAGCGTGCTAACAACTAAGACATCATGCCCCCCTCCCCCTCCCCTCCCAAACGGGGTCCCTGATACTGTGAGATAGTCGTGCTAACAACTGAGACACCGTGCGCCCCTCCCCATCCCCCCGAAACCGGGTCCCTGGTACTGTGAGATAGCCATGCTAACCACTGAGACACCATGCCCCCCTCCCCCTCCCCCGTCCCCAATCCGGGTCCCTGGCACTGTGAAACAACCGTGCTAACCACTGAGACACCATTCCCCCGTCCCCGCCCCCTCCCCCAAAATGGAGTTACTGTGCTCTGTACTACTGGGGAAAATTTAAATAAAAGTGATGAGCTTAGAGCTATGATGTCGTGGCCATAACAGAGACGTGGGTTTCTCATTGGTAGGAATGGTTGCTGGATGTTCCAGGGTTTCGAACATTTAAAAATAAAAGGGAGGGGGAAAAAAGAGGATGGGGTGTAGCACTGCTAATCAGAGAGGGTATCACAGCTACAGAAGTTACCATTATCGAGGAGAGTCTGTCTACTGAGTCAGTATGGGTAGAAATTAGGAACAGTAAGGCAGCAATCACCTCACTAGGGGTTTTTTACAGGCCCTCCAATAGAAGCAGGGAGATTGAAGAAAGCATAGGTTGGCAGATTTTGGAAAAGTGTGAATGGAATAGGGTAGTTGTAATGGGTGACTAACTTTCCCAATATTGATCGGAACCTCCTTCCAGCAGATGATTTGGAAGGAGCTGTTTTTGTAAGGTGTGTTCAGGAGGGTTTCCAAACACAGTACGTTGACAGGCCAACGAAGGGAAAGGACATTTTGGATTTAGTGCTCGGCAATGAGCCCGGGCAGGTGTCAGATCTTGCGGTGGGAGACCATTTTGGTGATAATGACCACAACTGCCTCACATTCTACATAGCTATGGAGAAGGAGAGATGCAGGCACAATGGGAGGATATTTAATTGAGGAATAGGAAACTGTGATACCATCAGACTGCGTTGCGAAGCATGGACTGGGAGCAATTGTTCCATGGAAAGTGCAGTATAGACATGTGGAGACGGTTTAAGGAACAGTTGTTGCGAGTGATGCACAAATGTGTTCCTCTGAGACAGGCAAGAAGGGGTAAGATAAAGGAACCTTGGATGACGAGAGCGGAGGAGCTTCTCGTCAAAAGAAAGAAGGCAGCTTACGTAAAGTGGAAGAAGCTAGGGTCTTGCTTAGCTCTAGAGGATTACAGGCAGGCGAGGAAGCAGCTCAAAAATGATCTGAGGAGAGCCAGGAGGGGGCAGGAAAAAGGCTTGGCAAGAAGTTTTAGGCAGAATCTAAAGGCATTTTGCACATATGTGAGGAATAAGAGAATGATCAGAGAAAGAGTAGGGCCGATCAGGGATAGCAAAGGGAACTTGTGTATAGAGCCTAAGGAGGTAGGGGAAGCCCTAAATTAGTTTTTTTGCTTCTGTCTTTACGAAAGAAAAGGACCTTGTAGTGAATGAAACCAGTGAGGAGCAGGTAATCCTGCTGCAACAGATAGATTGATGAAGCTGATGGTTTGAAAATTTTGACAAACATTAATATTAACAAGTCGCCAGGGCCAGACCAGATTTGACCTCGGCTGCTGTGGGAAGCGAGAAATGTGATTGCTTTGCCGCTTGCGAAGATCTTTGCATCCTCCCTCTCCACCGGATTCGTACCTGAGGACTGGAGGGAGGCAAATGTGATTCCTCTCTTCTAGAAAGGAAATAGGGAAATCCCCGGAAAGTACAGACCAGTTAGTCTCACGTCTGTCATCTGCAAGGTATTAGAAAGGATTCTGCGGGATAGGATTTATGAAAATCTGGAAGAGCGTGGCTTGATTAAATGCAGTCAGCACGGCTTTGTGACGGAATGGTCATGCATCACGAATCTTATTGAGTTCTTTGAGGATGTTACTAGAAATTTGATGATGGTCGAGCGGTGGATATTGTGTATCTGGACTTCAGCAAGGCATTTGATAAGATTCCCCATGGTAGGCTCGTTCAGAATGTCAAGAGGAATGGGATATAGGGAAATTTAGCTGTCTGGATATAGAATTGGCTGGTCCACAGAAGACAGCGAGTGGTTGTGGAAGGAAAGTATTCTGCCTGGAAGTCAGTGGTGAATGGTGTTCCACGGGCTCTGTTCTTGGGCCTCTGCTCGTTGTAATTTTTATTAATGACATGGATGAGGAGATTGAAGGATGGGTTAGCAGGTTTGCAGAGGACACAAAGGTTGGAGGTATCATTGACAGAATACAGGACTGTTGCAGGCTGCAGCACGACATTGCCACGATGCACAGATGGGCTGAGAGGTGGTAGATGGAATTCAAACTGGATAAATGCGAGGTGATGCATTTTGGAAGATCGAACTTGAAAGTTGAGTACAGGATTCTTGGCAGCATTCTTGGCAGTGTGGAGGAACAGCGGGATCTTGGTGTGCAGGTACATAGATCCCTTAAAAATTTCCACCCAGATGGACAGGGTTGTTAAGAAAGCCTATAGTGTTATTGGCTTTCATTAACAGGGGGATTGAGTTTAAGAGCCGTGAGATCTTGTTGCAGCTCCATTTACTTTTACCCCTATCCTTATTCTCCCATTAACTCATACTCCGACACTGAATTCTCCTGCTTTTTCATATAACGATACTAATTCTGCCATTTCCTCATATCCCAGTATGATTCTCTCATTTTCTGATGCCCGAGTTCAAATCTCGCATTTAGGAGTGCCCTACTCTAATTCTACATTTTAATGGTGACTTGCACCAAATATCTAATTTCGGTCCACTCTGCACCACTTCTTCCATTAACTATGTAGCTGCAATGATTCTCCCATGTCGTGGTCCACTGCCGTAATTCTCCAATTTTGGCGTTTACTGCATCAAATTCTCAAATTGCCAATTCTGCACTAATCCACCCTTTCGTCATGAACTGAAGAAACTCTCCCAATGCGTATTGCCTTGCCCCAACTCTCCTGTTTTGCTGTTTCCTGACAAACATCTTCCACATAATGGTTTACTGCTCAATGTGTTTTCATTAATTTCGCCCTGCATCGAATGGCCTCTTTCCTGCACTTTACAACATTTCTCCGACTTACTGATTCCTGCCCGTGTTCTCCCATTTAACTATGCTCTGTTCCAACTCTGCATGTTTTAAGCACACCACACCAATTCTCGAATTCAATATTGCCCTGAAACAATTCTCATGTTCATTGATATCCAAACCAACTTATCCCAGTCTGGGGAGCGCGACTCTGACTCTCTGAGATAGTGGTGCCATACACCAATTCGCTGTTAAAGTTTCACTGTTCAATCTTTTCCATTTTGTGGTTCGTGCAACAATTGTCCCAAACACAGCTTCACTTCCATACACCATTCTCCCATTTTCGAATCCTGCACGAATCTTCTTTTCATCAGCAACTGCACCTCCACCACATTTTATATTATTCAGCACCAGTTCTCCCACGTCTTCCACCAATTCTCTACTTTCGTGACATCGGCACCAACTCTCCCATTATTGATGCCCTGCGTCAATTGTCCCATTGCGTTGTTTCCTGATACACTTCCTCCACGTATTGGCTTCCCTGCTCCAAAGTATTTTTTTTCATTTCTTGGTGGGGGGACTCGAATCTCGACTTTACTGCTGCTTGCATAATTGTTCCTTCTCAATGATTCCCTGCCCCTATTCTCCCATTGAGAGGTGTTCTGCTAAAATTCTTTAATGAATAGGCAATTTGTACTAATTTTCCAATGTAATGTCACTGTGCAACAATTCTCCCATTTACTGATACCCAAAAAATCTCCCACTGCCTGACACCCTGACACCTGTCGTGGAAATTTAATCGACTCGAATCAACTGCTCGCTAGAGCAAAGGAAAGGCTTTTTTTTTCAACCTCTGCATGCAGAGCGGCCAATATACTTGACAAAAGTGCCTTATGTAAGGGCTGTGAACAAACTTCACATAATCGTGTTGTACTATTCTTATCACATGCTCAAGGAAAAGTGTTGGGAAACATTCGAGCTCATATTTTCTCATTCCCATGCCTTGGTCATAATTGTCTTTATGTTTTCCGAAGCTTTTTTCTGAACTCGGCTGCTCGCAAGGCCAGGTGAAATGTTTGCAAAGTTCCACAAAGACAAGCTGACTCCTCGACGCAGAATTCAGCAAAGTATTTGCATATTTCAGCGAAGTATTAAATTTTGCAAAACATGCTGTGACAGATTTCACAGTAAATGTTAATTTTCTTAATTTTCCATTATATTTTCCAAATTTTTGTCATTTTACAACAAGGACAACAACCAAATAAAAAGCCAGATAGCTATATATCAAAAATAATTTATGAACACCAGGGATTTCCTCAGACACCACCTAACTCTAACAAAGCTTTGTGGTGGTTTTACCATTTGCCTGGTTTGCCCGATACACAGCCCATCTTCACACGTCACATTCGTCAACTTCGCTGTAGGGTGCGGAGAAGCAATCGGATTCCTTCTCTGGGGCCACTGATAGTTTAACATTTCGTATCGTACTGCATTCATAAGCTAGTGGTGTAGGCAGGTACACAACTAGGGTCTTATTCAAAGCAGTATGAGTAAGACCAGTCCTACAACTAGTAGAACGATAACGGTCCATTACCCCCATCCTCCTTAAGGGGCGTGAGCCATCGGGAGGAGGAGTCATCTGCTCGTGGAGGCGGTCATTTAGCTGCCGTCATACCATTTATGATACCAGTAATATCTTGGGACTCATCAGGAACATTAATACAGCACGAGGTACCTAACGTTTTGCAGACACCCCCTCTCTCGGCCATCAGGATGTCTAGTACTAATCGATTTTGTGTCACTGCTTCCTAACCGCCATTAACTCAGTGTTAATGAGTGCTGGCCTTCCTCTGTCTCATTTGCGAATACACCATACGCGAGGATGTTTTGCGAGTGTGTACCCATTCCAATGCAGAGAGATGCCCCTTCGAGTTCTGCAATTTCTGCCTTTTAGGGCGAACACTGTTGTGTTGGTGGACAGTATCGCGGTGTAGCAGCACCCCTTTCTCCCCAGGGGAGTGGTGGTACCCTTTCTCGCCACCTGCCCATATTATACCTGCCATCCTGATTAGATTAGATTACTTACAGTGTGGAAACAGGCTTTTCCGCCCAACAAGTCCACACACACCAGCCGAACCGCAATCCACCCATACATTTACCGAACACCTAACACTACAGGCAATTTAGCATGGCCCATTCACCCTACCTGCACATCTGGTGACTGTGGGAGGAAACTCACGCAGACACAGGGAGAATGTGCAAACTGCACACTGTCAGTCGCCTGAGGTGGGAATTAAACCGGGGTCTCTGGCACTGTGAGGCATCAATGCTAACCACTGTGCCACCATGCCGCTCATGGTCTGAACATTGATAAAGGAACAAGCAATGTTTATGGTCGTATCATTCGTGTATGTTGCTGTACAAGAGTCATTGTTCAAGTACAGCATCAAGGTACACTGTGAGATACCCAAAAGGAGTCTCCCCCGATTGGTGCAAATACACGTTTCTCCCCTGCAATCCACTATCTGGAATGCTGTGGACGGTAGCGTGTCAGGCTTGGGGATGTAGTTAGCCTGGAGTTCGGGTGGTGACACGAGATTTGCTCAAATTGCCCCCCATTATCACGGTCAGGCTAGTCGCCTCCCATGGAAGCAGACAGCTGGCATTTCTCGCCAGGCTCTCAGTACTTTGCTGGGCAGTCTACCTTTGGGCTGTGTGCAAACATATCCAACAAGTGTAGCCAACGTCTAATCTCTCGTTTTGTCTTATGACCAAAGCACATGCTCTATTCCCTTCACATCTAGCAATGGCCCTTCGCAGCTCCCAACCTACTGGCATCGCATTTATGCCATTTATGTCCAGCAGGCAAATTCCCCTCCTGCTTTAAATTCGCTTTCTCGCCACGGCCGTCTCCCTTCGGGTTCGGGTTTGTCATTAATGCCCTTTGCCCGGCTTGGGGTTAGGTCCATGATCTGGTTTGATTGGTTGCATTGCCCCACTGCTCCTATAGTCTGTAGTACATTCTGCACTGCATCTCGGAGGGCGGGGGTGGGACGACTGCACCACTATATTCACCTGTCTATAGATGTCGGAGAAGGATCTATCTATTCCATACCACGAGACTCCCTCATTGCTCTTCTGAGTCTTACTTTGATCATAGAATATCTATTTCCCATGTCAGGTGCCCCTTTTGCCGTGGTGCCTACTACTAAATGCCAGTCACCGGCGCGGCATGGATCCCTGCATAAATCTTAATTATCCAATTTATAGTTGTCCTTGTTACTGAACGGCTATGGGTTGCATGTAAAGATCCACTTCGTCCTATCAGTTAAGATTACCTTCAGCTGCTGCATCCCAGACGCCCCTGCCCTTATGAATAGTCCTACCAGGGCGCTTGCTAACAGTGTGAACTGGTGCAGCCCCACACTTGCTTCAGTCTTTTAATAAATACTTGCTCTAAATTGATTTTGGTGTTGTGCGATGTCTCCTCAGTCCCACCTGCAAGTTTGTAAGGGCTGGTGTGTATCCACGTGGCTGTTCCAGCGACCTTAACAGCTATCTGTGCTGTAAGGCATACATGAAACGGTCCCAGCCACCTCTTCGCCTTCCTGTTTTCCCTCCTGAAATCTTTCACCAACATTCAGGCTCCAGATTATAGATCGTACATCTTCCCTTCTGCTGATTGGGGTAGTGCTGTCTTCAGTTGATTCTGTATTTGGGACAGAAGTGTAGAGAGTTTCATGCAGTAACACAACACCTCATCCTCACAGTGGCCTGTTATCTGGCTTTCCTTACATCTCGGGACAATTCCTGTGTTTGGCGGCCTACCAAACAAAATTTCAAACGGGCTAAGGTTAGCTCTCCTCTCCTCCTGGATCTCATACACATTAGCACAATTGGAAGCGCCTTTGTCCATGTCATCCCGAGTTCCTCACAGCATTTTCTCAATACATTTTTAAGGTAGAAGTTTCTCTTTCCTCTGCCCTACCGCTCGTTTGGTGGTAGGCACAGTGTTATCCCATGTTTATTCCCAAATACTCACTAATCTGCTGTAGGGCATTATGGACAAATGGTGTCCCACTGTCACTACTAAGCCTAGAGTGTAGGTTTGCTCGCTGAGCTGTAGGTTTGATATCTAGACGTTTCATTACCTTGCATATGGAGGTTAGTGGGCTAGTGTAGGTTAAGTTGGCTTGGATAGGCGCAACATCGAGGGCCAAAGGGCCTGTACTGCGCTGTATTTTTCTATGTTCTATGTTCTAGGTAACATCATCAGTGACGAACGCCAGGTGAAGAGATGCTGTTGTCTCCTGCTTTCTAGATATATGTTTGTCCAGGATGGGGTTGCTGGGGTTTGTGGTGATGCCATTTCCTGTTCGTTTTCTGAGGGGTTGATAGATGCTATCGAGATATATGTCTTTTTTTATGGCGTTGTTGTTGGAGTGCTAGGCCTCAAGGAATTCGCTGGCATATCTTTGCTTAGCCTGTCCCAGGATAGATGTGTTGTCCCAGTCGAAATGGTGTTTACATTTCATTCATGTGAAGGGCTACGAGGGAGAGAGAGTCGTGACTTTTTGTGGCTAGCTGGTGTTCTGTATCCTGGTGGCTAACTTTCTTCCTGTTTGTCCTACGTAGTGTTTGTGGCAGTCCTTGCATGGAATTTTGTATATGACGTTGGTTTTGTCCATGGGATGTACTGGGTCTTTTAAATTAGTTAGTTTTGTTTAGACCGTTGGTGGGATTCCGAGGAGTCTTAATAGTTTGGTTGCCACTTCTGAGACTTCATTGATGTATGGAAAGGTCGATAGGGTTTCTGGCTGTGTTAGGTATACTTGTCGTGGTTTCTTCCTGAGGAGTCTTCTTGAATACGTTTTATAGGTGGTTCTCCTCTGTTTTCCGAAGTTCGTCTGTGCTGAAATGTGTGGTGGTTCATTGGAATAGTGTTCTGATACCGCTTGCATTTTGCGTGTTGGGATGGTTGCTGGTGTAGTTAAGTATTTGGTCAGTGCTTGTCGGTTTGCTGTATATGCAGAAAGACCAGAGAATTCCGAGAGGCATCGCATTCCAATCACAACGCCATAGACAAACACATAGATCGATTTACCATCTGTTAACCCCTCAGAAAACGAATAGGAAATGATATCACCACAAACCCCAGGAACCCCATCCATAACAAACTTATAAATAGAAAGCAGGAGACAACATCTTCACTTCACTTGGAGGTCTCCACAGATGATGTTACCTAGCCAGGTAATGAAACGTTTGGATAACAAACGTACAGCTCGGCAAGCAAACCGACATCCTAAACCTCAACCTGAGCTATAACCCTTCACAAACCTTGAGACTACTAAGCCTCTCAGGGATGCTCCATCTCGGAATTATTTCAGTTAGGAAAGCTTTGGTTATGGCACTGGCATTCTGTTTTGCCGTGGGGAATGCTTGCCCCCATTTGGAAAATATATCAACTATTACCAGACAATACCTTTTTCCTTCGCAGGGTGTTAGTTCGGTAAAGTCCAGTTGTAAATGTTCAAATTGTTTTTGTGGTTTTGGAAGTGCTACATGACTCATCTGTACTCCCCTCCCCACATTATTGTGGCACAGATAACACATCGTTCACAATATTTCTGGAAGTAATAAGTAAATCCCTCAGTGTACCACTGTGCTGAAATGCTGTCATTTCTCCCCTCTTTTGACACATGTTCCTTACCGTGTGTCAGTTTGGCATAGAATGGAAATAATGATCTTGGTAGAAAAGATTTAACATTGGGGCCACTCCATACCCCTTTCCTCAAACTGCACTCTGCTTTTTCCCACTCAAACGTGTCTTCAAGCCTGGACTTCGACTGTGACTCCCGTACGTCTGCTGTTGGGGTATGGATTTTTGCCATTCCCATGTCGAACTGATCATTTACCGGCTGCTGGGCTGCTGTCCTTGCCGCTGAGTCTGCCCTTGCATTTCCTTGAGAAACGGAATCGTTATTTTTCGTGTGGGCTTCATATTTACACACAGCGATTGAGTTAGGCAATAGGACCGCTTCGAAGAGGTCAGAAATCTGATCACGGTGTGTGATGGGCTTTCCGGTGAAGGTCAAGAAGTCCCTGTATTTCCACAGGGTTCTAACATCATGTGGAACTCCGAATGCGTACCTGCGATCGGTTAAATATTCGCTGTCTTTCCCTTGGCAAATTTACATGCCTCAGTCAAGGCAACCAGCTCCGCTGCTTGCGCTGACAGTTGAGAAGGGAGTGATCCCGCTTTGAATACCTCATGGGTAGTTACTACAGCATCCCCAATACAATTCTGGCCTGTCTCCTTGCTCCTGAATGCTGGCCCATCCACAAAAAAAACCCACCATATTTGGATTCTGAAGTGGTGAATTCTGCAAGTCTTGTCTAGGCAGCACATTTCATTAATTACAGCGATACAATCATGTGGGTCTCCTTCTCCTTCTCCAGTGAGAGGACTAGCAGCATTAAGGACGTTACATTGTTTTATTGCAATGTTAGGCATCTCCAAGAACACAGTATTGTATCTGAGTCAACGTGCTGCCGACGTATGTGCTGTCTTTTGCTCAGAAAGCAGCAAGGATACTGCATGTGCGATCAGTTTGGTTAAGTCGCCATAGCCGATTATATAGCAACCACAGTTCGCAGGCATTTACGCAATCCTGCGACTACGAGGTCTAGCTTAGCCGAAAAATAACTTGCCAGCCTGAATTTTCCCCCATGATCCTGCAGCAACACGGATGTCATGCAGCCATGTTTTCATCTACCATTTGACAGAAGGCTTGTTTGGATTCGGAATCCCCAGTGTAGCTGAACTTTGAAACGTCTTTTTCAATTCGACTCGGCCGCTGGGATCCATTGCAACGGACCTTGGTTCTGCTACCCTTTTCCATGGGCCATGTCACTTCAGGGTGCCTCAAGATTTGTGTAATGTGGGATAAACGTTCTTCAGTAGGAGCGTATGCCCAAAAAGGATAGCAATTGTTTCCTCATGTGAGGCCTTGGAATTTGCTGAATTACTTGCACTCTGTCTTGACCAATGGTCTTCCCTTGTTCAGATATTAAGTGACGGAAGAACTTCACCTGTTGTTGCATAACTTTAACCTTTGCGAGACTGGCTTTGTGCCCTTCCCTCGGGCAACGCAAGGGTATCCTTCTCAATTTGTTCCTCTGTCGATGCTAATATTAAGCAATCGTCTACAGATTGCAGAAGCGCAGACCCAGGTGTTAAAACAAGAGTCTCCAGACTCCTGCATAGAGCCTCATTATATATGGTGGGTGACTCACAGTAACATTTACAAAGTCGGTTGAATTCATAAGATTTCCCTTTGAATGAAAAAGTGAACCAGAATTGACCATCTGGATGCACCATTCCACTAAAGAATGTATTTGCTAAATCCACAGTAGGGAACCATTTACTGTCCGGTAGAAATTGAGCTACTACAGTATAGGGTTTGGGAACACTTGATGCGCGTGGGACAACACTGTTATTGACTGCCTGCAGGTCTTGAACAAACCTGCATTCCTCCAGTTCACTTGGAATTTTTGCCTTTTTGATCAGAAAAATGGGAGTTCTCACCGGTGAGTTTACACAGGGGATTATCTCTCTAGCCTATGGGAAGGACTGAAAGACTGGAGTAACTAGGTCCATGGCCTCGGGTTTTAACGGGTATTGTGCCCTGCAAGGACGATACTCCGACTTCGGGATACTCGTATTGGTTCACAACCTCGTATATGCCCCACATCATGATTGCCTTTTACCCATAATTCAATAGGGACCATTATTAATCTTGGGTCTGAGAAGTTTATCTTAGAGAAACGCCAGGCCAGCCTTCTAGGCTCTTCAGGGCTAGAGGGGGTAACCTCAACTGTTCTATTGCCGGAGTTAGACAAATTAATTTCTTCCTATATGTCCGCACATCTGCATTGAACCACATACCCACATCGTCCGAGATCACCCAACATTTCGTTCTTTATGCCTTTAGTACCCATGGCCCCAAATCCTGCCACCAGTCACTGGACACCTTCGCCAGTGACACGCGAGGAGCATAGCCTTCCACATCAAAAATATAGAGTTTACTTGCCATCGCAGGTACTTTACATAAGTTCACACTGACTGCACATCTGTCATCTCTTCAATAAAATTCGCACAATAACAACTGACCTGGTTTAAACCAATACTTCTCTTATGGTTCCTCAGGGATATCGTGGTGTATGTGTGCTGTGCAGTGCATCATATTCTCGCAAAAAAATCGGTGTTAATAGGATTATCATGGTTACCTGCTTCCAGGGCGAGTGAATTGCTCACTGAACTCATTGCTCTCTGGCTTAATAGCCACTCATAGACATACACCAGGGGTCTTGGGTTGTATTTTACAGTTTACACTTGTGAATTTTCCCTTTGAATTACCTGCAAACCCGTCGGAGTACTAAGCAAATACAACCCCAATCTCACTATGAGATCCCAATCCATCAAATGTAAAGGACAGAATTCCGCTAACAAAATTGAGAATTAGAATGGATACACATTACTGATTGCACACAATATGGGTGCGTAAAACTCTCTCATATCACGACGCCTGATGCCTCCATTGAGTTCAGGAACATTCTACTCATCTTTATTGGTGTCAACTCTCTGAACTGTCTTGATTTGAGGTGTCAATATGCTGGCAATGTATCTACCAAAAAGGTAACTGGTGTAACTTCCACATATAACATAGAGGTAGGCATCGACATATACGCATCATTGTTATATTGAACATATTGTCCACACTTCGCAATCTCAATGTTCAATATAGAGTTGGGATATATCTCAGTGCCCGTTAGTAGAAGTGATTAGCATTAGGGATTCTTCGTTGCCAAGTATAAAGGAAAGAGGCTTACCTGTACCTTGTGGCCTGCCCACCTCAACCTCAGTCGTCTCCTGTCAATCACCATGCTGTCCAGCCTCCAGGACCAATTGAGGCTGTCTGTGCGGGCACTGTCTTGACCAGTGGTCCATTGCCCCACAAAAAAAGCACCAGACAGATCTATCTCTGCAAGTGCGCTTTCGCGATCCCTTCCTCTTTTGTGACCTCCACCTGTGCCTCTCTCTTTTCCCGCAGCCACTCCCTCCAATGGCTGAACGACCATTTGCATCATAATACGCTGAGGTTCATGTGATTGCGGTTCCATCTTTAATTTCCGGTTATGGTTCTCTTGAGCCAGTAGTTTTCAGCATGTATCACGTATTGTTCTATCTAATTCAACTTTCCCGTGTCCCAGGTAATACACGAATATTATTACCTATTTTGTTCTTTCATACTTCATTCCATTGATGAAGCTGCTCCTCAGGTGTGCCTCATACGGTGTGATCTCTGCCGTCGGTATGTCCTTGGGTGGTATCAGTCCACAATAGACGTTATCGACTTTCGTGAGGCGCTTAAGGTATTGGGACATTGTCTCGACTTCTTTAGGGATTCTTGCTTCAATTGATTGTGGGTACGATATGCTATTGGTGAATCAGCAGACCCTGAGGCGGCGACCGTTGACTTCGAATCTTCGTGAAGTGGATCTCGTAGGGGGGCTGTAGCTCTTCGAGGGCACACATTAAGGTCAGGATCTGATCCAGTCGTAAGATACTGTCCAGCTTCATTAGGTTGTTTTCCGTGTGTGTATGTGCATGTGCGCTCGTGTTTGTATGTGTACTTGATCTATCTTTATTTCGAGATTTTCTTTCCCTGAAATCAGGCTAAGCTTTCAACATATGATAAGCACTCCAATTCACAGGTTCTATTTTACCGTTCCGTTTCTCCTTCTTTCTCTCCTCCAACGGTGACCTCAGCATTTGCAACTGAATATTACTAAAACTTCCTTCATCCAGAAAAACACATTCCTTGATTTACATTTTTAACTATTTTACAGAAACTGGGCCATAATTATTTAGCATATATTGTATTTTTTCTTGACCATTCCGAGTTGTCTGTCGACCCTCTTTTTGTTTGCTCTTGCTGGAGCCAATTTTCATGGACATTGGAAAAGTGTTCATCTCTCTCTGTCTGTCTCTCCGTCTGTCTATCTGTCTATATCTCTCTCTCTCACGATACCATAATCTTCTCTTTGCCAATATAACTTGCTTTACCTCTGGAGGTCCCCTCTCATTGGGCGCGACCACCTCATTGCCTTGGTTTTCACAAACCAAGACTCCAACGCTGCCCCTGGTGGCTCCAAGTCTCAAACCACCGTTAATCTTGCTGTCTCTTATACTCTCTAGGGACGGCAATCCTTTCCCTTGAGTTTTACTCGAATACCGCACGTGAGTTCACTGGTCCCTCTTCCTGGTTCGTCTATTCTCTTCAAACGAGTCTCTATTTCGGATTTAGCCACAACTCTTACCGCGACTCTGGGGCGATCCACTTATCCCCAGTCCTCTCACTCAAAGTGGCCAATTCAGCGCTCGAAATGAAGTGAAAGACCTTCAAGGCACTGGCGCATACACCTCCTGGGAATCTTCAAAATCTTACACATTCGCTTGGTCCCAGTCGAGCCACCGAGTTTACTGACGTGGAATTTCAATCGACTCGACGCAAATGCTACCAAGAGCAAAGAAAACGTTTATTTTTGAAATTTGCAGAATGGACCCGACACATTTGCAAGACGCCTCATAAAATGGATGCCTGACGGTTTTCACATATTCCCTTTCTACTATATATCGCCTTGCCTCATCACACCTCAAGCCAGGAACCTGGATCAGTCGAGTTCCTTTCCACACATGGAGTTGCTTTTTCTTATTCATTGACTGCTGATATAATAGATTATTGGCCAAGAGAATCAGCTGAAAATTAGGTTGAACTTTATTTTTTTTTTGTCTTTTTGCAAAGTTAGGTCCATACTTCTTTGTTTCAACCATGCTTTCACAAATTTCACAAAAAATGATAATTTTCCATTACAGGGGATCAGGCTGACAGTGACTCAATAAGTGTGATGGACTGAGGATGATAGTGACACAATGAGGGTGAGGTGTCAGCGTGGTAGTGACGCAGACTGTGTGAGTGGATCAGGCCGATAGTTATGCTGTGAGGGGGGTCAGAGTGATAGTGATGCAGTAAGTCTGAGGGATCAGATCAATAGTGACGCAGTAAGTGCGAGATGGTCAGGTTGATAGTGAAGCACTTCATGTGAGGGGTGAGTGTGACAGTGACGCAGTAAGAGTGAGTGGTCAGGCTGATAGTGATGCAGTAAGTGTTACTGTGTCAGGCTCATCCTGACGCATAAAGTGGGAGGGGACAGGGTGATAGTGACATAGTAAGTGTGATGGGGTCTGGCAAAGACTGACGCAGTGAGTTTGAGACAGTCAGGGTGATAGTGAGGGAGGAAGTGTGTGCGTTCAGGCTGGAAGTGACATGGTAAGTTGAAGGCGGCAGGCTGATAGTGGCCAATAAAAGTGAGGTGTGAGGGGAATAGTGACGCGGTAAGTGTGAGGTGTCAGGCTGTTAGTGATGCGGTAAGTGTGAGGAGTCAGTCTGATAGTGAACTAGTAAGTGGGAGGGGGTCAGGCTGATAGAGACGCAGCAAGTGTGGGGGTCAGGCTGATAGTGTCACAGTATGTGCGAGTGTCAGGCTGATAGTGACGCAGTAAGTGTGTTGGGAGCAGAGTGATAGGAACGCAATAAGTGTGAGCGGCTTTGGATGATAGTGACAGGTCAGTATGAGGGGGAGGATGGTAATGATCCAGTGAGTGTGAGGTGTCAGGATGACAGTGAAGCAGAGTGTGTGAATGTGTCATTGTGATGGTGACATGGGAAGTGTGATGGGGTCAGGGTGACAGTGACACAGATGCTTTCAGGGTGTCAGGTTGTAGTGATGCAGTAATTGTGAGGGGTCAGGGTGATAGTGACGCAGAGAGTTTGAGATGTCAGTGTGATAGTGATGCAGAACATTTGACGGGCCAGGTTTATCGTGACACAGTATGGGCAAGGGGTCAGGGTGACATTGATGAGGATGCACTCACAGGGCCAGGTTGTAATAAAACTGTAAATGTGAGTGTCACAGGCTGATAATGATGAAGTAAATGCGATGGGGTAAGGCGGTTAGGGATGCAGTAAGTGTGCAGGGGTAGTGCTAGAAGTGACGCAGTAAATGTGAGTGTTGAAGTTGATAGTGATGCATTAGGTTTGAAGAATCAGGCTGATCTTGACGCAGTAAGCGTGACGTTGTCAGGATGATAGTTACGCTGTAAGTGTAGGGGGCACAATGATCTTGACGCAGTAAGAGTGGGGAGTCAGGGTGATAGTCACGCAGTAAACATGTGTGGGTAAGCCTGATCATGTTGCAGTATATGTGAGGGAGTCAGCCTGGTGGTGGCGCAGTATGTGTGAAATGGTCAGGCTGATATTGATGCAGTTCGTGTGTTGGGGTCAAAGTGATAGTGACACAATAGGTGTAAGCGGCTCAGGATGATAGTGACACAGTGGATGTGATATACCAGTGTAATAGTGACGCAGTAAGTGTAAGGGGTCAGGATGACAGTGACACTAAGTGTACAACCCTCAGTGTGATAGTGCCACAGCAAGTGTGGAGTGTCAGGATGTAAATGACATCGTAAGTGAGAGAGGGGCATTGCGATAGTGAAGCAGTAAGTGTGAGGGGGTCAGGCTGATCATGACACAGTCAATGTGACGGGGTAGTGTTTTAGTGACAAGATAAGTGTGAGACGTCAGTCTGATACTGACACAATAAATGTGATGGAGTCAGGCTGATAGTGACACAGTAAGTGTGAGGGGTCAGCCTGATAGTGATACAATATGTGTAAGGATTCAGGGTGATAGTAACATGGGAAGTGTGAGGGCGTGACTGAAAATGATGCAATAAGTGTGTGGTGGTGAGGCTGATGTGGACGCAATAAAAATAAGGCCGGCAAGGTGAAATGGCAAAGACTGTGTGAGTGGGTCAGGGTGATAGTGACGCAGTAAATGTGAGGAGGTCAGGGTGAGAATGATGCAGTAAATGAGAGAGACGATCAGAGTGAGAGTGACACAGTAAGTCTGAGGGGTCAGACTGATATTGACGCAGTAAGTATGAAGGGGTCAGGCTGAGAGTGACACAGTCAGTGTGAGGGGGAGAGTTTTAGTCATATAGTAAGTGCGATGCGTCAGTCTGAAACTGATACAAAAAGTGTGAGTGGGTCAGGGTGATTTTGACACAGTACGTCTGAGGGGTCAGGCTGTTAGTGACACAATCAGTGTGATGGGGCAGAGTTTTAGTAACATGGTAAGCGTGAGGCGTCAGTCTGATACTGACACAAAAAGTGTGATGGAGTCGGGCTGATAGTGACGCAGTAGGTTTTAGGAGTGAGGGTGATATTAACATACGAAGTGCGAGGGCGTCATTGATAGGGACGCAATATATGTGTGGCTGTCAGGCTGATAGTCACGCAGTAAAAATGAGGATGTCAAGGTAAAACTGGTGCAGTAAGTGTGAGGATGGCAGATGGACAGTGATGCAGTAAGTGTGAGGGGTTCACGCTGATATTGAGGCATGCAAGTGTGAGGGGCCAGTTTGATAGTGACGCTGTGTGCTGTCGGGTCTGGCTGATAACGACGCAGAAAATGTGAGTGTCTCAGTGTGATAGTGACGCATTACGTGTGAGAGGGTCAGGGTGATAATGACAGAGAAAGTGTGAGGGGGTTGATAGTGATGCTGCAATTGTGAGCTTGATCAGGGGGATAGTGAGGGGCTCAGGCTAATAGCGACACAGCAGTTGTGAGGGGGTCAGGGTAGTAATGACGCAAAACGTGTGAGCGGGTCAGGCTAATAGTGATGCAGTATGTGTGAGGTGTCAGGCCGATAGTGACGCAGTAAAGGTAAGAGTGTTGGTGTGCTAGTGACGCAGTAAGTGTGAGCCGCTCAGGATGATAGTGACGCAATAAGCGTGAGGTTTCAGGTAGACACCCATGCAGTCAGTGTGACGTGTTCGGGGTGACAGTGACGCGGACAATTTGAGGGTGTCAGATTGAGAGTGACACAGGAAATGTGTGCAGGGTCTGGCTGAAGGTGATGCAAGAAGAGTGAAAGGTTCAGTGTGATCTGGACTCACTAAGTTTGGGGGGGCAAGGTGATAGTGATGCTGTAAGTATGAGTAAGTCAGTCTGATAGTTACACAGTTCATTTGAAGGGATCAGGCTGGTAGTGATGCAGTAAGCGTGAGGGGGTCAGGCTGATATTGATGCACGAAGTGAGAGAGTGTCAAGGTGATGGTGACGCATTAAGTGTGAGCATGTTAGAGAGAGAACGACGCCGTTAGTGAGTGGGATTTGGCTGATAGGGATGCAGTAGGTGCGCATGTGTCAGGGTGTGAGTGATGCAGGAAGTATGAGTGTGCCAGAGGAATAGTGACGCATTAAATATGAGGGGGTCAGAGTGATTGTGACGCAGTAATTCTGAGGGGATCAGAGAGATACCAATGCAGTAAGCATGAGGGGGTCAGGCTGTTAGTGATGCTGTCAGTGTGAGTGTTGAAGCTCATAGTGAAGCAGTAGGTGTGAGGTGGTCAGTGTGATGGTGGCGCAGTAAATGTGAGAGGGTCAAGGTGATAGTGACATAGCAAGTTGAGGAAGCAGTGTTGTAGTGATATGGTAAGTGAGAGGCGTCAGTCTGGTACTTACATAATAAATATGATGGAGGCAGGCTGATAGAGACACAGTAAGTGTAAGGAGTCAGGGTAATAGTAACATAGGAAGTGTAAGGGCGTGACTGATAGTGACAAAGTAAGTGTTTGGCAGTCAGGCTGAAAATGACGCAGTCAAAATGAGGGTCTCGAAGCGAAAGTGGCGCAGTAAATGTGAGGGCGCCAGATGGAGAGTTATGCAGTAAGTTTGAGGGGTTCACGCTGATATTAAGGGGGTAAGTGTGAGGGGTCAGGTCTATAGTGATGCAGTAAGTGTCGGCGGGTCAGGCTGATAGTGATGCATTCAAAGACCAAATATCCAAGGCTCACTGTAGTGCTGATTAGCGAGACTTTTCAAGGCTAAGACAAAAATTAATAGTTCTCATCCTGGTCATAAATCACAACGCTTCATTTTAAAATTGTCCTCTCCTGCTTCTAGATTCACCAATGAGGGAACAAAATTTAATTGCACCACCCTGTTTATCTCTTCAAATATTTTGCAACTCTCAATGAGATTGCCTCTCTTGTTTTGAAACTGTTAAAAAAAGAACGAATTTGCCCAATTTCAATTCACAGGACTAACGTTCCTCCATGACATCAAGACTAATCACCATTCGTGGTATTCCTCATATGGCATTAGTATCTTTCCTAAATTGAGGATTATAATTCCTCATACTGTCGTCCAAGTGCGGTCGAACTGAGCCACAATACGTTGGAAATAATGCTTCGTTCTCGTGCCCTGAAATCCTTCTGCAGCTTTCACAACAGACTTTTACAACTGCTACTAGACTTCAATGACTTATTAAAAACTTCTCCAAAATGCAATTCTAAAAATCTGTACATCAGACTTTCTACTTCAAACCTTCGACAAATAATCTCCACACATTTCCCTCCTGACAAGTATGATAAAGTCAAATCCTTGCTATTTATTAAATCATGAGGGACATGGATAGGTTGACTCGTCAAGGTGTTTTCCTGCTGGTGAGGAAGTCAAAATTTAGAAAACATCGTTTTAAAATTAGTGGGTAAGGATTTAAAAGGGACGTCAGGGGCAACTTTTTCAGTCGTGTCCAGAATGAGCTGCCAGAGAAATTGTTGGAGACTTGTACAACTGTAACATTTAATGGCATCTGGATGGATATATGAGTAACAAGGTTTAGAGGGATGTGGTCCAAATGTTGGCAAATGGGACCTATTAATTTAGGATAACTGTCCACCATGGTCAAGTTGGAAAGAAGGGCCACTTTCCGTGCTGTATTGCTCAAGGACTCGATGACTCTAGAACAACCGCCAACACCTTTGCAAATGATTTCGTCAAGACGATTTCAAGTTCCAAATCTTCGGTCAATCGTCCTCTCTTGTGCTCACAAGTTCATTACCTGATGTCAGAACTTACGGATTAGTTGCTGGATCCATTCCTGTAAATTGATTCTGCATTCTTTCTAATACCAATTTTTTTTACGAATGTAGCTAGTGTTTATGGACTTAGCATCAATATTTCTAATACCATATTTCGATGAATATTAAAACACAACTTTAGCACCGGATGATGAGCAATTGAGTCAAAATCGATCGGACACAGTGAGACAATGATCCTCTCTTCATGTGGTGTACATCCGTGACTCTGTAATTCGACGAAGAATCATTCCCACAACTTCAGCTGTGTCAGAATCTAGTTTGCGGTGAAAGCCTGTCAATCTGCTAAGGTAACGTTCGTCTGGGTCTCTGCAAAGGATTTGGCGAAATCTTTGGGTCTTGACAATTGGTTCTTCAAACAAATTGCGTATTTCATGAATTCAGTTCTTCTCCTATGAAAATTGGCAATTTTGCTGCAGCTGTGATGGCTGAGAGGTTAAGGCGTTGGATTTGAAACCTGCGCAGGTTCGAATCCTGTTTACAGCGTTGAATCTTTTAAAAGTCATTAATTCCTTTGCAGAATTTGGATTTCGTGGAGCTTGAGCTTTGCATTCAATCGAAAGTAAATTTTCATCTGTGAAGAATCCGAAGTAATATCAAGACGTCAAATTGAATAAATTATATGTCGAGACACAAAAAGCCACCAACTTCCAACACGAATCAGTTTCAATACATTTGTCGAACTATCGTGAAATTTGGATGTTCGGAGGGGTGGGGGGAGTGGAATTAAGCAAAACAAGAAGCAATGCAATACATTACCTGCAGGTGATGAGTTTTCTTTTAGGATCAGTTGAAAGTGAAGCTAAGAAAGTTCAACCTAATTTACAGCTGACTCTCAAGGTCAATAATCTATTATATCAGCAATCAATGAATTAGAAAAAGCATCTCCATGTGTGGAAAGGAACTCGACTGATCCAGGTTCCTGGCTTGAGGTGTGATAAGGCAAGGCGATATCAGCGGAGTAGAAATTTCTGGAAATACTAGAAATGGAATGTTAACGGCCTTCTGCTGTCCACATTCGTAAGAAACTGTGCATTAAGAACTGAATTTGAAAATTAACGATGAAAATCAGACTTAGCCCTCTGCTTGTGGTGTAGCATTGTTCAGAACAATAGGTTGTTGTTGAGGCTAAAATTGACCAAAATAATCGATGGGGATCTTATCCACGGCCTTCGTTGGAGCAGTTGGTGTGGAGAGCTCAGCTTGAAGAACCATATGCCAATTATTCATCTTGGCTGACTGAATTGCTTAGTTAAACATACTCCCAGTTTAATGTAAAAACCTTTGCTATCAGAGCTACATGTTTTCATGTCAGCATGTTCCGGTATGAGAAAACACTCCATGGAGTAGATGTGACTTAAATTTTGACTCTAACGTCAGATATGTTGACACATTTCAGCCCCAAAACAGCACTACCATTGGTATCAAATCAAACTGAACAAAGGACTACTTCCCTTAGTCATTTCCTTTCTGCAGACTCTGCCAATGGACCGTTCAGGCCCGATGTAGGAATAGGGCGTGGTGACATCTGTTCGCAAGTGGATCACTTCATTCTTGCTCACGGTCCATAAACCGTAATTCATTTTGAACTTCTTAGCCATCAGCATGATAAGTGGTACATAATGCACAGGTTTGCTTCTCGAAAGAAAGAGCGAAATCTTATTCAATGCAGAAGCAAATTCAAGTTGTCCCTGGTCGACCAGAAGACAGATATCGCGAAACAAAGTGAATACAGAAAACAATCAATGTTTTCTGGGAGTCAAAAAATGTATTGGAAGAATGGAAACATATATTTGGAATTAAAGTCACATACCACTTCCAGACTAAATGTTCTTGAACCGTTATCTTAATTTGACCTTCATGTCCACCATTGCTGCAAAAATTGTCTTAACAACTCAGTACTTTGTGTTCTTTGATATTGTCTCCTTCATGTTTCTCTTGATTTTGAAACTAAAACCGAGCAATAGCAATGCACCCTATTTCACTTGCAAAGATCAGAAGAAGATCAATTTATAAGAGAACAGAAATAAAGCTACGTCTGTCTTCCGAGAGAAAACACAGTTACCATTTCGACTACCAAAAGTCTTCTTCAGAAGTCTGCGCAATGAACACGAAATATTCGACCGAAAATCAAAAAAAGAAGCCATAATGCCGCGAATACAACACCCGCAAGCGCAGCAAGTCCTACTCGAATATGTTGTATTACTACTCTCAACATCAGTGGAGAACGGAACAAAGCTCATTCTGCAGTTATCAACCTGTTATGACGTAGTTTGTAAAGTCAGAAATATGATGAGGTAAAAAGCGGGATGAAAGCGGGATATCAGAAGTCTGAAAAAAGCAAGTGCGTGCTTTGCTTTGAAGAATGTTGGCAGTGATGCAAATGGAAATTAACTACAGTGATATGGGCTTCATTAATACTCAGAATCCTTGCAACACACAGCAATTCTTTTTGCTGGGTTTCTGTTCTGCCATTTTATAATCACGACTGCTGTCGGGTTTGGTTTCCATTCCAGGCTTAGGTGACTGCCTGATGGAAGTTTGCACATTCGCCCAATTTCTGTGTGGTAGCTCTGGTTTGCTGCCACATTCTAAACGTTTGCAGGTTATTTGGATTCGCCATTGAATGCACACGGTTACAGAGACAGGGATGTGGAGAGTGTCTGGATAGGACGTACTTCAGAGGATTTTAGTGAACTTAAATAGACAGAGTGAGGTTAGTCTGCTGTTTCCTGGGTGAGCTACATGGACAGAGAGGGGTCAGGGTATTCTTCCCTGAGGGGCAGACATTGACACAGTTGCATTAGTTGCTCTTACCTTGTGTCAGTCACGCAGATACAGTAGGGTCTGTTTGCCCTTCCCTGGGCGAATTTCTTTCACAGTTTGGTGACAGTCTGCTCTTCCCTGCCTGAGCGAAACAGAAAGAGCGGGGTCAGTATTCTCTTCCCTCGATAATTTATGTTGACAGTCTGGCCTCCGCCTGCTCTTCTCTGGCGAGTTACATTGGTAGAGTGGGGTTAGTGTTCATTCATTGGGTGAGTGCCACAGACAGAATGGGATCAGTCTGCTCTTCCCTGAGTGAATTACATTTATAGAGTGGGGTCAGACTGCTCTTCAGTGAATGACTTATATTGACCGTGTGGGATAAATCTGCTGAGTTACACTGAGAGTGTGGGGTCAGTATGCCCTTCCCTCGGTGAGTAACACTGACTGAGTGGCGTCAGTTTTCTCTTCCCTCAGTGAGTTACATTCACAGAGCGGCATCAGTCTACTCTTTCCTGTTCGAGTTACATTGACAGAGTGGCGTCAGTCTGCTTTTCACAGAGTGAGTTACTTGGACAGTGTGCGATCAGTCTGCTCTTCCCTGGGTGAGTTGCATTGACAGAGTGGCGTCAGTCTGCAATTTCCTAGTTGTGTTAAAGTGATCGCGTGATGTCAGAGTGCTCTTCCCTGGTTGAGTCACATTGACAGATTGGGCTTCATCTGCTCTTCCCTGGGAGAGTCATATTAACAGAATGGGGTCAGTCTGCTCCTTTCTGAGTGAGTAATATCACAGAGTGCACTCAGTCTGTTATTCCCTGGGTGAGCTACGTTAAGAGAGTGGTGTCAGTCTGCTCCTCCACGGTCGTGTTACTTTCTCAGAATCGTGACAGTGTGCTCTTCTATGTCTGAGTTTAACAGCAAGAATGGTTTCATTACTGTCTTCGTTGGATGATTCACATCGACAGAATGGAATAAGTCTTCTCTTCTCTGAGTGAGTTACTTTGACAGAGTGGGGTCAGGCTCGTCTCCCTGCTTGTGTTTCATTGACAGAATCAGATCAGCCTACTCTTTCCTGGATGAGTGACAAAGACAGAATGGGTTCCAGCCTGCTCTTCTCTGAATGAGTTACGTTGACAGACTGGCATCAGTCTGCTCTTTCTTGGGTAAATTTTACTGACTGAGTGGCGTCAGTCTTCCATTTGCTGGGTGAGTTACATATAAAGTGTTGGGTCAGTCTGCTCTTCCCTGGATGACTAACATTGACAGAGTGGCGTCGGTCTACTCTTCCCTGGGTGAGTTACATTAACAGAGTGCTGTCAGGCCATAATTTCCTCGTTGAGTTACATTGATCGTGTGATGTCAGACTTCTGTCCACTGGTTGAGTTACATTGACAGAGTGGGGTCTATCTGCTCTTCCCTGGGTGAGTTACGTTAGCAGTTTGGGATCAGTCTGCTTTCCGCAATCCAGGAACTCCATCTCTAGCGGTTTCTTGTCAGTACCTTCATATTAAGGATTTGAGGAGTTAACAAAAGTAACTCGTCCTCTATATCTTTGGGATAATTAGGGATGGGCAGTGAATCTTATCTCATTGAAAGACAACTGTGTCCCAGAAATGCATGTTCTAATTCGACATTGCAAGCGGTCGGAAATAAATTGAGGAGAGGTGCAGGGTAGAATAATTAAAGTCAAATGCACTGATGCCTAGGAGACATGACACAAGATTTGAGTGTGGAGCTGATGGTGCAAGGCTCAGTGTCAGTGCTATTGGTTCAGCATTTATTCCTCACTGTTCGCAATGACTCAGACACCACTGCTGTCAATTCACAACAATGAGCGTGTTCATCTTGGTTTGAAAATCCCTGCGTGTGTATTAATGTGGTTTATGGGACGCGAGAGGAGATGGGCACATCCTCTTTATTCTGTCAGTTTAAACAGACGAAAATATCTGTTGGATGCCAATGCAAGAGGATACTGTCTTTTTCTGTGCCTTTTTAGTGGGGCATGCTCAGCATTGATTCGTCTGTTTTTGCACAAGCAGCGTTTGATTGCCATTCATACTGAGCAACATTAATACAGAGAACGCGTTTTCGAATTCCTGTGATCAAGTAGTTCAGGCATTGCACATATGGACGAGCAATCTGGCTTTTAACGTGGCGCCATGGCTTAGCTGGTGAAAGCAGCTCCCATCACACTGGTGCCTACTCATTGTATTGAAAGCTCGTTTTTTCTCGCAGTATTGTGTTGCTGATCGAGAAACTCAGTGTCCTGTTTGAATCGCTGTACATTCTGATTTCGCGTTCTGGCTTCATTTTCCTGGTTTAAATCCAGTACTGTAGGTTGCTTTTTTAACTACTATTTTAACCTGGAGATTCTTCCCGCAGTTCCACAAGCACTTCTGCTTCTCATCCTCTTATTCTCATTCCTTCATTCCCAGTTTTGTGGAAATTAAGTGGTGAGGCAGGAGACACTGCAGCATTCCCAGGAAATGTTGTGGTAATGGCACTGACACCACGACATGATCACCCTCATTCTCTGCTGTCACCATTCATTCGTTGTACACCAACAATAAATGCATCGTTGTTCTACTTCAGCTATCATGTAATTACTTTCTTCTTCTGTTGGATAAGGAAATCAACTTTAACTTCGAAAGGGTCTTTAGATTTTGAGGAAGAAATGTCTCCTTGCCTCAGGTCGAAGTGACAGACGCATTATCCAGAGAATGTGATACTACTTCGACCGACTCCAGCCAGGCGTCAGAAAGCCTCTCAGCAGTTCGAATCTCAAACTGTCTCTGAACGTCAGGCTTTTCAAGAGCAGAAATGGGAAATGAGGGATATGGACAGACAGAGAGTTGGAGAATGTGAAAAAGGCCCAGGAGGATACAGAGACAAATATAGAATAAAAAAAGACACATATTGAGTCAGACACTGAAAGAAACAATTCTCCATTCGGCGTGACTGCTAAATAACGGAAACTAAAAGGAAATGTAGACATTAAAATGTAGCCTTCCATCAGCTCAGGAAAATGAAAGTAGCATGACAGCTGATTAAGTCCTTTTAAGATTGTAAATTCGATGTTGGTAATCTCAAGAGTGATTTTGATAAATATCCTGATTCGACAGGTAAGATTATCATTTTCCCAACAGTATAATCTAGAAGTCTATAACTAACCTGTTTCCTGTCTATCTTAAGAAAAAAAACCTGTTGCTCTCCACAGATGTTGCCAGTTGTAGC
The DNA here is from genome assembly GCF_047496795.1 of Chiloscyllium punctatum. Classification (NCBI taxonomy): domain Eukaryota; kingdom Metazoa; phylum Chordata; class Chondrichthyes; order Orectolobiformes; family Hemiscylliidae; genus Chiloscyllium; species Chiloscyllium punctatum. The sequence goes on along the minus strand of NW_027310110.1, from coordinate 101,944 downwards.
GGGTTTCTCTATCAATTCTCGATTTTAGTTTATATTTCCAAAACCTGTATCTTTTTGGCTTTTGATAACCTGGCACAAAACCAAGCATTACCAGGTTCGGACCAGTGGTAAGAAATACTGGTACCACGATATATTTGCACAATAAAACATGCATTCCCTGTCCGAGAATAGAACCAACACTATTGCGGTTAGAGTACGAAATCCAAACTACGAGATTACACGGAATAAAGACAGACGCTCTTCAACTTAATCTCGATGAAATGGATTTTCCATTTCATTTCTGATCAGTTCCACGGCAGATTGGTTTCTACTCGTCTTCAAGTTTTGCAGAATGGAAAATCCAATTTGGCCCATGGTGCAGTCTGGTTTAAAGACATTCATCTATTCTATTCCCAGTTTCCAGCTTTTGTCCATAACCTTATGTGTCCTGATGTTTCCAGTGCAAATGGCAGTGAGGTTCTCACTTTGATCTTAGATGACACAACAAGAGGATTGAAGTTTGACATACTCACACTGTGTTATTACCCACGTCGTGTCTCCCACAGAAAGAGACACACAGACACATTCCCCGAGAATCGCAATAACGTCATATTCCCAGGCACCAACCTAAGCCCTAAGTTCATCTGTCTATACTCCATGCATTAAAGTCGATGCATTTCAGGCCACCAGTTATTTTGCATTCATCTGCTCTCTGCCTACTCTTCCCATTATTAATGCTATCTTCCAGATTCTTAGCGTTTCCAGTTTCCACCTCACTGCCGACCTGTTTAATCTTGTGGGTCCCAGCCCCCTGCCACATTAGTATAAAACCTCCCCAACCGCAGTCGCAAAAACTCCTGAAAGGACATACGATCCCATCTGGTTCAGATGTAGATCGTCAATTTTCTTATAGTCCCACATACCCCAGAACTGATCACAAAATCCAACAAATCTGAAACCCGCCCTGCAGCACCATTCCTCAACTCACGTGTTCTCCATGCCGTTTTTTTTATTCATTTCTACGCTGGCAGTCACATGGCACCGGCAGTAATCCGGAGATTACTACCTTTGAGGTCCTCCTCTTTAATTTCTCTCCTAGCTCTCTGAATTCTCCCTGCAGGTCCTCATCTCGTTTTTTTTTTCGTTGGTGCCTGTACGCACCAAGACAACTGACTGTTCACGATCCCCTTTTCGAATGCTCTTCAGCCGATGGGCGACATCCCTGGCCTGAGCACCTGGGAGGCAACATAACTCTCCAGAATTGCTGACACTCCACAGTGAGTCCACCCGCAGCTCCAGAGTGGCCACGCGGTCAAACAAGTGCTGCAGCTGGACACACTTCTTGCAAGTGTAAATTTAGAAAACCTTTACAAGGATTTGCAAGGTTTGCACTGCTTGGACATGAGAACGAAACTGAATAGGCTTCGTCAGATTCCCAGGAGCTTCAGGGCTTAGATATGGCCTCACAGAATTTTATCAAATCATGAGGAAGACAGACAGAGTAAATAGTCAGGGAGCACTTCTTCACAAGACACACGAGTTCAAATCTACATAGCAAATATTTAACGTGAGAGAGTAAAAATTTAAAAGTGACGTGAGGGACACTTGTTGTTCACACAGAACTTTTGTGTGTGTGGAATGGATTGCCACATTTAGTGGCGGAGTCTGGTGCACTCACAACATTTCAAAGGCATCTGAATGGGTGTATAGACAGGAAGACCTCGGAGAGATAAGGCACAAATATTGACAGATATGTATGGATTAAATTCGGTTATCTATTCAGCAAGGGCAAGTTGGATCGCGGGATTTGTTTCCATGCTCGACAAGTCTGAGATGCTCCAGCCACCGGCAACGGTTTGAATACACCATTTGCAAAAAAAACGCATGATGTTTGTAACTCAGTCAGCGAGTTTGGCTATTTTGTTTGGGGGGTGGATGAGCCCAACCGATCCAGAGATTAAGGTTTTCCGGATGTTTGCTGCCAATGACCATTCTTCTTGACACTTTCCCAAGTTTGCCATCAAAGATATTGGCTGAAGAAAAATACCTCACATATCGCATTACCCACTTTGCTCTCCAGCGAATCCAAAAACTGACAGCTCTTATCGGGGAACAGAATCAAAACTGAAAAGGCAGTATCATGATCAGACACACCGAAACTTAAGTGCTATCTGTGAGGCACTGTGAGTCGTCTCTGACATAAAAAACTCGCACTAATAATAGCGAGGCAATTCCAAACCTACTGGAGATTTAGTGTATTGCAAAGTCCCAGAAAGTGCTTAAGTATCATAAAAAAAACAGAACAACATCGAACCATTAAAAGTGAACATTTCCAATTATATCCGTGATTAAATTAGGCCATAAATGCGCCGGTGCCACCATCTGATCAAGAGAGCCAATCACCTTTCTCCCTCACCAGGACAGTAATGAAGGAAATGAAAGTATAGCAACGTTTCACATCGCGATTGCCCACCTTTTCGCCATAGCATCAAACAACAGCGAACAGATTCAATGCAGGATCTTCTTTCGAAATAACGGTGAAATAACTATATCTATTCACTTTCAGAGTAAACTGGGAACAACGCAAGTTTTCTGGAATATGAATAACCAACGTAGACTACTTGGGTCCCAGATTCTACTGATGCACAGACTTTCATATGAAAAGGTAACTTGGGTGATTGCTCTGCACCTAGAAATCTTTTGGCTGCCTTCTGTTTGCCCTGTCACATTAAACCTGTGCTGCTCTAATCGAATTTGTAGTTCTTGCCATTTGTCCGTATTGCTACTAGGGACAGCTGGTCGCGGCAACTCGTGACTGCCACACAAATTCTTTGCCAAAATTGGATAGTCCCGCAACGTGATTCGCAGTGCACGAACTTCGCAACGAGGATATGCCAAGCAGCAAGTTAAAAAGCACGCTTCCGTTTCTTAAAGTAAGCTTCTAGGAACTGACAGCCAGATTCCTCCTTACACTCAGAATTATGACAACACATAAACCAACAGCCTCTCTCAGAGACAAGTGACCAATGCCCATCTTGTGCCAGAGAAACTTAGTTGACAAGATTGCACGCAGGGACTGCACAGAAAAATATAGCGGAGAAGCAGACAGACGACCATCGAGCTGGATTCATGCAGTTCAGTTACCCTGTAAACCCCATGCACAGCTGTTCCTTGTAGGTACACACAGGGCACTGAGTGTCTCTGACTCCGGGACTTGGAACTCGGATTATATGACCGTCTGCAGCACTGGTTACTTCCTTGTGTGAGGAAACTCCTAACGGAACATATGTAAAACACGATAGTTCATTGAGAAATACGTCCAAAATAGTACCCAAGAGGAGTATTTCTGTTGTGTTTCTAGTCCTGTTCCTGACAGGACATCCAGCATTGGACTTATTGTGTGCTTCCTGACGGTTCGGTGCATGCTTCCGTGATCGCATTGTGTGCAGTAAACTGCATTTTAGCGTTTGGCCTCTATTTTGTTTTCCTCTTCTCGTGCACAATTGCAACACAGTAAACGATCAATTAATATTGGGAAATGACATACACAGGCGTGTGAAAAGCCCAGATTCCGTGGCAATTATGCAATTGTTAGAGATTACTTTGATTCAGGAGATAAGGATGGAAAGTGTGTTTGGGTAGAGATGAGGAACATTGAGGAAAAAGGAAACCAGCCGGTGTAGCTCAGAAGAACACTAACAATACCCACAGTGTAAAAAAAAACGTACAGGAAAAAAATACCGCCTGTGAATGATAAAAGAAGTCAAGAATTATAGGAGACATTCATTTCCCTTCTTCCTCTCTCGTTTGAATTGTAAAAAGACTTTGAAGAAAAACAATCGAAACATTCCTCTCCTTTAACCACGTCAATTCAGCACGGCCACTTCAACAAACCGGTACATTTTTGAACTGCGGGGGAAAACCAGAGCACGAGCACGCAGCCACGGGGAGAAAGTGCAAACTCCACACATTCAGTTGCTTGAGGCTGGAAGTGACCCTGATTCTGTGGCAATATGAAACAGCAGCGCTCACGAATGTGTCAGCGTGAGATGGGACTTATTTGCCGTCTTTAATTGGGAAAAAACATGAAGTCTTATTTTAGGACAAAACGTAAAACTTAGTTAGAGCGCTCGAGGGTTCCAACGATATCAGGAAAGACCCAAAAAGAGAGCTGGGAAGACACAGGAGGAGACATGAGAAGTCGTTGGCAGATAGGATCAGGGTTAACCCTAAGGCTTTCCATAGGTATGTCAGCAATAAAAGAATGACGAGAGTTAAATTTGGGACAATCAAGGATAATAGTGGGAAGTAGTGTGTGGAGTCAGAGGAGATAGAGGAAGTACTAAATAAATATTTTTCGACAGTGTTCGCTATAGAAAATGAAAATGTTGGCGAGGAAGATACAGAGATACTTGCGTCTAGACTAGAAGAGGTTGAGGTTCACAAGGAAGAGATATTCGAAATACTGCAGAGTGTGAAAATAGATAAGTCAGCTGGACCGGATGGGATCTATCTGATGTTGTCTAGCAAATGCACTGCAGGAAGGTACAAATCAAGCTGATACGAACAACGGCTCGTTTTGAGCCGCTAATTTGCAGTGAAGTGGCGGCGCCAATAAAAGGTGTCACGCATCTCGTCTAATTCCACATCCTGAGCTCGAAATGACCAGATGTCTCTCGCTGAGTTTCGGCAGGGTCCTGATTGGACGACACCATGACACGTTTTCACTGGCGTGGATCATTAAATCGCGTCGGGACTGTGAATAAAACGATGGAAACTTCCAGCAGAGAAGGAGGCGACCCTGAAGCAGGCAGCTGAGGACAAATGTTTCTCCTTTGCCAATGAAAGGCACTGCTTCACAAATTGGAAACTTCGAAGTGATGTAGTGTTGGTGATTATCTTCGCTGCTTGTTCACCATTTTAATTCTGATTCCGTAAAAGTCCATGGCATTACATATCGACATTCTACCAGCACTCAGCTTGTCTCTTGGGCCAGTGGCGTAATGGATGACGCGTCTGACTTTGAATCCGAAGATTGCAGTTTCGCGTCCTACCTGGCTCGAGGAGAAATGTCGCACTTTAACCGTGGTCCGCGTTGATGCTCCCCTGTGAAGTCCTGCTGGGGTGTCGCTTCTGTGCTTCCGCATTTAAAACTTGCATTTGTCCTATTGTCCATTTCAAATTCCAGCTCACCACAACGGAGACCGATGTCGGTTTGGGGCTATCTTTCTGTGTGTCTCCCTTTGTGGGTGAAAATGAGCATTAGTTCCTCAAAAGCGTTACAAGTCGTTGCAGAAGTGTTGTACTTTTGTCCCATTTAAGAGCAAAGGATACAGTCATTGACATTTGCCCTAGGAACATTAGAACACACGAGACTTTGGGCCAAAGTTGGAAAATGCGACTAGAATAGATGGCTCTCTGATTAGCCACAATGCACACAGGCGGAATGGCCTTTTCCCACTTTCTAAATCTTCGAAGACAAGTTGAAAATAATCTGCAACGAAAATGTTCAGAAAGGGTGTTTTATTTACACCAAATACGGTAGTATCTATCGGCTTGTCTTGTTGTTTACTTGTGAGGATTCGTTACTCTCAGCACCGTGGCCCGGATCATATTCCCGCTCATGGAATGGTTGTATTGTTCAGCTAACATATCGGTGTCCCAGTACTTCTGCCGATTTTCCGATGCGAGCAGGTCATTGGTTTTGTCCAAAACATGATGAATGTTAACATAATACAAATAGCTGCAGTTGCTGGAAATCTGAGCCAAAAATGAAAATTGTTTGCGGAACGCAGAAAGACTGGCAACAGAAACGTCGACTTTCCTGCTCCTCGGATGCTTCCTGACCTGCTGTGCTTTTCCAGCATCACTCTGATCTAAAATCAGGTTTCCAGCATCTGCAGTCCTCACTTTTGCCTAGTTCCTTCAGTGTCGCTGGTTCCCAATTCAAGAACTCCATCTCTAGCGGTTTCATGTCTGTACCTCCATGCCGTGGAGTTGAAGAGTGAAGAAAAGTAACTCGCCCCCTCCATCTCTGGGGAAATTAGGGGCTGAAAGTGAATCGTATCACATTGAAGTATATCTACATGCGACTTAATCTCTGACTTTTATTGGGAACCATCTCTTTCATTGTAACCATCAGGAAAGACCATTTCGTTCGCCAGAAAAAGAAATGAATATGTCACTAACCTTTGTTTGTTTCATGTCCAAGAATACTCAGATCAATAGCTCCCTTGATTACCTCTGCTCGTCGTGTTCGCAAAGAGATCTAGCAAATTGCCAAGTGTGATTTTCCTGTCAATAATAATTTTTACTCAATTCGGCTGCAAATATCTTTTCCTTTGACAGCAAAGGTATGAAAGGAGATGGAAGCATTTCACTCAAGTCAGCGGCAGCTTTCAATGAGATCACGGCTGATTTGGTAAATGCTCAAGTGCGCAGTACTGTCTGTAGTCATGGACGAGTGGTTTAGGCGATGGATTAGAAATCCATTGGGGTTTCCCCATGTATGTTTGAGTCCTGCTGCCTACGTTCTAAATGCTTTCCTGCTGCAACAATTCAATGTTCAGGAAGCCTTTTTTGCAAACCAGGCCTGTAATTTGATTCGACTTGGGAAACTCGAGTTCTTCATCAGAAATGTTCCATATTTAAAACATCATCTCTGTTTCTCTTTCCAGATACACTGCTCGACACATCGGGTGAAACTCTGCATTCCTGATGAAGGGCTTTGGCCTGAAACGTTGATTTTACTGCACCTCGGATGTTGCCTGAACTGCTGTGCTTTTCCAGCACCACTGATCCAGAGAGGTTTAATGTGCTGTGTTTAGGATCCAGTCTCTATTGCGTCGTGCGTTCGAAACTCAACTTTGCAATATAACAACTAGAGGCAGCTTTTTATGACAGAACTACACAGGTCCTGATATTGCTTTGTGGGTGTGTTTGTTACTCCTCGAGTCTCTCACCCTCTCTGCGATAAACCCGGGAACATGAGCAACTGATTCTTTAAATAATGAGAACTGCTGCTGTCCACATCCTCTCGATCACTGTGTGTTTGGATGTGTACACGCACAATTTTGCTGCCAGTTGCTGTGTCTCAAATGGTCAGAGTATTTGGCTGAAATGTTGGTTGTCCTTGCCCAAAAAGAGCACAGAGCCTCAAATATTTCACATCAAGTATTGAGATCGACCATGTACTGACAATACAACCACGAGAACTCATCCGTGATTGACCCTGAATCCGCAATGAGTGAGACGGTCACGTGCAGCAAAATGTGACCCCACTCTCTACAAGCCCCTGCTGCCAACAGAAAGGGGCCCCTGCAGTTTCAATCAGCGGCTTCCTTCCCAGCCCTGGGACACAGCTCATGGAAACTCCTTCCTCAGGAACGTCTGTTACCGTGTGAAAGGATAAAAAATTCTAATTCAAATTGGAAATTTCATCAGAAGATTGTTTCTGTTTTTAAAACAATTTATAATCAGAATTCCTTTCTCGAATATTTGAACTGGTAAACTTTGTAGGCATGTAGAACAAAGAAAGTGTTGATGGTGAGGACTCTGTCTCTTCAGCAGATGGGATTCCTTACACTCTTATCAGAAATGAATTGGTTTCCTGAGGTATTTTCCCGATTGATTTGCAATCTGCCAGAGTGTTTGGGAATCACTTCGGTGACCTCAGGATCAGGGTCAAAATATGAAAATATTAACAGAGAATCGAAAATCCCGGGGCAAGTCCTAAATGGATTGTAATGGTCTGAAGGAATAAATCTGAGAATTGAAAGACTTGGATAATGTTATTTGCAATGGGGAGGAATGAACGAGATTTTTGAAAATTGCCGTGTCAGCTGAATTAAACTCAGTATGAACTGACAAATTAACCAACACCAATCCTGTCCAGGTACGCTCAGGTGGTAGAGCTTGAGACCTTTAATCTCGATGGTGTGGGGTCCAGACCCACGCCGGGCGCTGTTGTTTGTTAATAGGTTTGCCGCTCTCCTTTAATGTTGCAAGAGCGAATTAGCTTGCTGAGGCAGATTTTGTTTACACATTTTTTTTCCTCCGTTTTTGATCATTCCCTTGCTTTGTGAGTGAAATCTGTCTCCACTGTACTGCAGGTGCAAGAGACAAGGTTATCAGTTCAGCCGAATATGCTATAAATGATGTCGCTTCCAAAATGAGAGGTTCCATTCCAAACGTGCCCCAACCAAAATGTCCAGAGACGTCGAATGCGAATGGCCACATGACAGTGACAGCTGCATGTCAAATGGTGCTGCAATAGAATTAACTGAATGAGAATGCTCTGATGGAAACCGAATGGAACTCTCCCTGAAATTTTCCCAATTCACTCGGTAAATGATGCTGTTGTGTACCCATATGTGTTTACGTAATGAACAGCTTATTGTCAGTAACAGGGGTGGGGGTGATGCAGGGTAGTGAGGTTTCCGTGGGGGTCAGAAGCGATTTGTTCGAATAGGGAATTCAAACGTCCACAGAGCAGACATAGCTGATTGGTCCAGGATCAGACTTTTCCCTTTCGTTTCAGTACCAACAAAAGAAATTGCGGGAAAATTTCAGCAGGTCTGGTAAAATCTTGGAATGGAAAACCGAGTTAAGTCTTCAAGACCAGTGACACTTATTACTGCATGTCCATTTCCGTCTACCTATTTAATTGAATATCTCCTGACTCTCAACTTTATACTCAGTTTCTCTTTTATTACACCGTCTCCAAACATTCTCCTTGTCTCAAAATTTAATAGCAGAACTGTTCCATCTCGCACGTCGCCGAGTTATGAGAGGAGGACTTCGAAATGCACGATTAACTCTGTTTCTATTTCCTTATATACTGGACGGTCAGAGACCAGAAGGCATCGGAGGACAGTTAGAGCTTTCAGCCCATCTAGTTTGCCCACCATTCGGTCATGACTCATATCGTTCCCAAACCAATTTTCAGCCTTCTATCTGTGACACTTAACTCCCCTGAATTTAGGATCCAGTCTTTTTCCCAGAGTGCGAATGAAACTGTCCCAACCGTCTCCACATCTGCTGGCAGCTGTTACACCGTATCTGTGTGTGATCGAGCTCAATTTCAGTCCCACACAGCAAACACGTCTGTTCTGAGCAATGCAATCCCCGCTGCGTGACAGATCGATCGGGTCTCTGACACCACGGTTTTTCTGCGAAGCAGTAGTTAGCTCCTTCACCACCCACAGCAAGGACCGGTGCTTCAAAATGTGGGGACAAAGAACGATAGGCACAAGAGTTTGTACAGGTTAGGTCGAAAGGGTTATTGTCAACTTCAGTGGAGTCCCTGCTTCAGAGTCTGGGTTTCAATCGCCCAGGCCTGGATAAAATTCCAAGTCAGGAAATGAAGATTTATTTCTCTTCTTGTGGCTAATCCGAATGAAAACTATTTTCTGCTACAACAGAGAGCACAGTCCCGGTTCTGCCAGAAGGAATCCAGTGATTGATTGCATCCAACTGGAATCATAGAGTCACAGAGATGTACTGCAGGGAAACAGACCCTTCGTTCAAACCTGTCCATGCGGACCGGAAATCCCAACCCAATTTGGTCCCTCTTGCCAGCACACGGCCCATATCCCTCCAAACCCTTCCTTCTCATATACAATTTAAAATGCCTCCTAAATGTTGCAATTGTACGAGCCTCCACCACATCCTCTGGCAGCCATGGCAGCACATACACCGAATAAATTGTCACTGCAAATCCCCTCTAAGGATCTCGCCCTTCTGAGGTGAAACTATCTCGCTGTTCATTCAATGTCGCTATGTCTAATTCTTGGAACTCCATCCCTATCGACATCATGGCTGTATCACTGTGTTGAGCATTTCGAGGACGAAGTAAAGTAACTTACCATCTCAATCTCTTGAGTAATTATGGTTGGGCAGTGAAGCCTATCCAAAAGAGTGACGTGCATTCTCCAGAATTTCGTTTGAAAGAACGACAGCTTTCAAGTGGACATCCGAAAGTGGTCCGGAACAAAAGTAAAGTTTCGAAGGGAAAGTAGGATAAACTGAAAGTCAATGATGACTGAGATGAAGGAGGCAGAAAGTGCGTGAGGAACTGTTGGTACAAGGATCAATGTCGGTGCTTATGGTTTAGCCCTTACTGCCCACTGTTAACACCAACTCACACACCACTCCTGGTAAATTCACCACAATTACCTTGGTCTCTTGGTATGAGTTTCCCTCTGTGCATATTCAGGCGGTAAATCGGCCCCGAGAGGATGAACGCATACTGTTTATCCGGTCAGGTTAAAGAGGTGAAGGCATCAGTTTGAAATCAAAGCAAGACGAGATTGCCTCTTCCTGTACATTTTCAGTGGACAGTCACCAGCTGTGAACTTCTTTCCTGCACAAGCGGACGTTGATATAAATTCTCATCGAGCAGCTTTATTACAGAAAGGTTGCCCGATTAACTGTGATCAAATACTTCATTAAATGCCCTTCTCGATTTGAAGAACAGTGTCTGTGGTTTCGTCCGTTAATGCATATGGTAATAACCAGACGTTAATGGTGTGAAATGCTGTCAAATGATCTGTACGTTGAAAGTTCATTGTTTAAACTTCTTGTAAAAGCTGTATTGTTTATCCAACATCGCGAAAGTGACGGCTCAGCATGCTTCTTGTGCTTGAGCTCAGACCGTTATTATGTCGTGCTACCAAGCCCTACCACCTGATGTGGACCCATTAGTCTATGTTCTATCCTAATAATTCAACGCAGAATTCTTTTTACTCTGTTCGACAAGGATCTCTTCTACTATTATTCTCCGTCCGTCTTTTCTAGTTTTTTGGGAATAATGAAGAAACGCAGGAGACACTGCAGACTTGCAGGACACTGTTGTAGTAATAACGCATCCAATGAGATAATGGCTCTCATTGTCTGCTGTCACCATTCATTGATTTTCGGCAAACGGCAATGGCATCATAGAAATCCGATAATTGGAGTGAAACTGCTTTTTTTTCTGGTCTATTATGAATACTATTTAGAATTGTAAAAGCTCATAATGTTTTGAGTGAACAAATTTCACCTGATCTCAGACCTAAGTAACACAGACATTACTTGGCGACTGTGAGCCCAGTTCTACACACTCTGGCCGGGGGGGTGGGGGGGGGCGGTAGAAAGCCACGGAACAGGCTCCGATTTTAACACTTTTCCAAGAGTAGAAATGAAAAATGAGGGATATTGACAGACAGAGAGTGGGAGAATGTGGAAGAGAGTGAGATGGTACAGAGAGACAAAGGGACGCAAACAGAAATTCTCCATTCACCATGGCTGCTCATCGACATAAAGGAGAAGAAAAGGGTAATGAAGACCAGCCTTTCACCAACTCAGGGCAACAGCAACAGCATTACAGCCGATAAAGGAATTTTGCATTTTAACAGATGACGTCTGTCAGCTAATGAGTGATTCTGGTAAGTCTGCTGTTTTGCGAAGTGAAATTGACAATTACCCAGGCAATAAAACAATAAAAATCATAAGTAGCCTGAAGTTTTGATATGAAACAATAAATCTCTTTGTCTCCACCGATGCTGTCAGGCCTGCAGAGTTTCTCTCTCAATTCCTGTTGTTGATTCAGATTTCCAGGATTCAAACTTCTTTGTTTTATGCTAGTCTGAATCCTGTTTGTGACAATCCTGGATTAATTGCCAGTTCCATACAAATTCCCTGCTTTGGGAAGGTTGTCAACAACATAAACGGTCAGAGGAAATCCCCCATTGCGACAGCAGTGAGACCACTGAGTCCTTAACAGTAGACCTCCACGGAAAGTGAAATATGGCGCTGTATGTTTTCTCAATGAATCCACTTTTGCTTTTTTCATTTGTGATCATTTTAGCTGCACATTCAGTTTATTTCTTTCTTCCATTTCTGTCAGCTTGGAAAAGGCCTTTCTGCCCATCTGCAGTGCGGGCCATTGGACATTAATCTTTTCGAGTCCAGGAGCTACTATTTCTTGGAGGACCTTCTGCACTGCATCTCGGGTGGGGTGGGTGCGAGGCTGTACCACTATATTCACCTGTCTATAGATACCGGAGAAGGATCTATCTATTCCACACCACCAGGCTTCCTCATCGCTTTTCTGAATCTTGGTTATTATTACCCTTGCCATGGAATCTTCTTCTTTGATAATAGGAAACCGATATCCCGTGTCAGGTGTACCTGTAGCCGTGATGGATACTACTCAGTGCCAGTAACTGGGTACACAAGGATCTCTGCGTAAATATTTATTGCTTTATTTATAGTCGTCCTGGTTACCAAACGGGCATGGGTGGCACGTAAAGGTCAACTTAACATCCTTGGTTAAGTTTACCATCTGCTGTTGTATCCCAGACACCCCTGCCTTCACGACTCGTCCTGCCATGCAGCCCCATATTTCTATGAGTCTTCTAATTATTACTTACACTTATTTGGATCCGGTGTTGTCCAATGTCTCCTCAAGGTCAGCTACACGTTTGCAACGGCTGGCGTGTATCAACGTGGCTCTTTCGGCGATCTTAACAGCTGTCTGTATTGTAGGGAGCCCTTGGAACGGTCCCAGCCAGCTCTTCGTCTTCATGCTTTTGCTCCTGAAGTCTTTCACCACTATCCAGTCTTCAGGTTCTAGATTATGCATCTTCCCTTCTGCTGATTGGGGTAGTGCTTTCCTTCTTTTGATTCTCTATTTGAGACAGAAGTGTGGAGAGATTTATACCGTAACATAATATCTCGTCCTCACAGTGGTCTATTATCAGTTTTACAATCGGTCTTGTCCAATTCCTGTATTGGGCCACCTGCCAAACAAAATCTCAAACGTCCTAATATTTACTCTTCCTCCCCTTCATATACATTAGCACAATTGGAAGTGCCTTTGTCCGTGTAACCTATAGTTCCTCACAACAGTTTGCCAATTTATTTTTAAGCATAGTTTTCTCTCTTTCCACTGCCCCACCGCTCGCTGGGTGATAGGCACATTATTGCCTCACCTTTATTCCCAAGTAATCACTGATCTGCTGTAGGGCAATATTTATAAATGGCTTTCCATTGTCACTGCTTATAACTTTCAGGGATGCCCCATCTCGGAATTATTTCAGCTAGCAAAGCCTTGGCTACTTCACTGCCATCCTGTTTAGACGTGGGAGCACTTCCAGCCCTTGGGAAAACATCAACTATTACCAGACAATGCCTTTTCCCTTCGCTGGGTGTTAGTTCTATAAAATCCATCTTAAATGTTCAAAGGGTGTTTGGGATTGTGGATGTTCTGCCTGATTCAGTTGTATTCCCCTCCACACATTATTAGCGGCACAGATAACACATTATTCACATTATTTGTATGAGTAATGAGTAAATCTCTTTCTGTACCAGCGTGCTGAAATATTGTCGTACATCCCCACTTTTGACACATGGTCCTTACCATGTGTTACTTTGGCAGAGAAAGGGAATAACGATCATGGTAGACAGGGTTTCCCACTGGGACCACACCACACCCATTCGCTCATTCTGCACCCTGCCCTTGTCCATTCACGCTTCTCCTTCGATGTGGCCTGAGACTGTAACTCACATAAGTCTGTTTGGATTACAAATATTTGACATACACATCTCAAACTCATCACTTGGCGGCTGATTGGCTGCCGTCCTTGCCGCTCAGTCTACATTTTCATTGCCTTGAGAAATTGAATCATAATTTTTCCTGTGGGCTTCACATGTACATACAGTGATTGATTTAGGCAAATGGACTGCTTTCAGGAGGTCAGAGATCAGGCCATTTTATGTGATTGGCTTTCCAGTGAAGGTCAAGAAGCCCTTGTTTTTCGACAGGGATCCAAAATTATGTACAACCCCGAATGCATATCTGCTGTTGATGTAAATATTCAGTGTTCTTCCTTTGGCCAATTTACATGGCTCAATCAAGGCAATCAGCTCTGCTGCTTGCGCTGACAGATGAGAAGGAAGTGATCCCGCTTTGACTACCTCGTGGGTAGTTGGTACAACATACCAGACACTAGCCTATCTCTTTGCTTCTGAATGCTGACCTATCCACAATAAAACCCCGTATCCAGATTCTAAATTGGTGAATCCTTTCAGTCTGATCTCGGGCTTCAAATGTCATTAATTACAGCGACACCGTCATGTGGGTGTCCGTCTCCTTCTGTGGGGAGAATACAAGCAGCATTAAGGACGTTACATCGCTTTATTGTCATGTTATGCTTCTCCAAGAGCATAGCATTGTATGTGAGCCAACGTGCAGCCGACATGTGTGCTTTGCTTTGCTCAGAAAGCAGTAAGGATACTGCATGTGTGACCAGTCAGTTTAAGTCAACAAAGCCGACTATGTCCCTGGAAGCTACAACAGCATTTTCAAATGCAGGCACGACACGGAGGCATTTATGCAATCCTGCCGTTATGGGATCTAAGTTGAGGTGAAAAATAAGCTACTGGCCTCAATTTCCCACTCATAATTCTGCATCAGGACAAATGTCATGCAAGCATGCTTCTCATCCACTGATTGTACAAAAGGCTTGTTTGGATTTGGAATCCCAGTGTCGGTGTAGTTTGGAGTGCCATTTGAATTCAACAAAGGCTCTCTAGGCCTCAGGGGTCACAGCAACGGACTCTACCTCTGCAAACCTGAACCATGAACTATGTCACTTTGGGGCACCTGAAGGGTTGCGTAATGCGGGTTAAACATTCTAAGTAGGATCACATGACCAAAAAGGATAACAATTGTTTCTTCATGTGAGGCTTTGAATTTTGCTGGTTTGCTTGAACTCTGTCTTGACCAATGGCCTTTCCTTATTCAGATATTAAGTGACCTAAGAACTTCAACTGTTGTTCCACAAGTTGTAGTTTTGTGAGACTAGATGGCAGGGCATCACAAGCCTACCTTTCTCACATTGTTTCTCTGTTGATGCTGCGATTAAGCATTCGTTTACATACTTCAGAAGCGCTGAACACACCCTCCCCCCCCCCACCCCGTTAAAACAAGAGTCTCCAGATTCCTGTGCAGAGCCTTGTTAATTATGGAGGGGACTCACAGTAATCTTGAAAATGTCACGTGAAAGTATACCATTTGCCTTTGAATGGAAAAGTGAACCAGGATTGTCTGTCAGCGTGTAACAGTACACAAAACACGGCATTTGCTAAATCCACAATAGAGAGCCATTTACATCCGGTGGAATTTGAGCCCATATAATATAGGGGTTGGGAAAATTTGGGGTGTGCGGAACAACAGTGTTCTTGATAACCTGCAGATCATGAACAAACCTCCATTCCCCCGATTCACCTGGAATGTTTGCCTTTTTGAACGAAAAGAAATGGGTGTTCTCACCAGTGATGATTCACGGGGGATTATCACTCCAGCCTATAGGAGAGATTCAAAGACTGGAGTAATTCCTCGCACAGCCTCGGGTTTGAACGGCTCTTTTGCTTTGCAAGGAGGATTCTCAGAATTCGGGGTTATTCTTAAGGATTCGTATGAGCCCCACATCGTGTTTGCCTTTTGCCTTGAAATTAGTTGGGACCCTTCTTAATCTTGGGTCCGAGACATCTACCATAGGTAAACGCCAGACGACACTCCTGCCGGGGATTACCTGGACTGCCCTGTCTGCCTGAGTTAGCCAATTTAGTTTCTTCCTATACGTCCTTATAACTGCATTGAATCAGAAACCCGCACCGACCCTGAAGATACAATGTTTCGTTTTTCGTGACTGTAGTTCCCATGGTCCCAAATTCTGACACCTGTCGCTGGATGCCTTCGCCAATGATCCGTGAGGAAAAGCGCCTTCCACATAAAAAAAAACAGGGTCTACTTACCGTCACAGATACTTAAAAAAGTTTAAAGTGACAGCACATCTGTGATCATTCCAATAAAATTCGCACAATAACAACTGATCTGGTTTAACCAATCCCCTGAACCAATCCTTCTCTTATGATTTGTCGGGACCATCGCGGTGTATGTATGCTGTGCAGTGCAGCATATCTCCAGCAAGAAAGTCGGTATTAATGGGATTAACATGGCTACTTGCTTCCTGGGCGAGTGAATCGCTCACGGAATCTATCGCTCTCTGACATGCAGCAGGAGTCGTGATTCATATTTTCCAGCCTGCACTGTTAAATCTTCTTTTTGTATTACCTGCAAGCCCGTCGGGGTACTGCGCAAATCGGACCCCAGTCTCACTATGAGATCCCGAGACATCCGATTTAAAGTACAGAATTCCGATAACAGAAATGAGAATTGGAATGTTCCCCCATTACTGGTTTCGCACAATAGGGGTGCGGTAAATCTCTCTCGTGTCACGACTCCTGCTGCGCCCATTAAGTTCAGGAAGCTTCCGTTCATCTTTATTTGCATCGACTCTCTGAACTGCCTTGACTTATGAACGGAATATGTTGCCCTTATACCTTCCAAAAAAGTAAGAGGTGCACCTTCCACATATAACACAGATGTAAGCATTGACTTATATGCATCATTGTTGTACTGAAAATATAGTTCACGCTTTGCAAACGCAGTGCTCAGTATAGGCATGTTTCAGTGCCCATAAGGTTAGTAGTAGAGATGAGCATAAGCGAGTATTCGTTGCCAAGCATAAAGCAATGAGGCTTACCTGTAACTTTGGGGCTGCCCACCTCCACCTCAGCCTTCCTCCATTAGTCACCCTGCTGCCCAGCCTCCAGGGCCGATTGAGGCTGTCTGGGCGTGCGCTGCCTCAGTCAGTGGTCTGCAAACAAAGCACCCACCAGATTTACCTCTGCCAGCCCTTCTTTTCACGCAGCAACTCCTTCCAAGGGCTGGGCGACCATTTGCATCATAGTAAGCTGAGCTTTAAGTGTTTGCTTTTCCATCTTTAATTTCCATTTTTCCTTCTCTTGGGCCAGAAAGTTTTCAGCATGTAGCGCGTGGAGTTCCATCAAATTCAGGTTTCCCGTGTCCCAGGTAATACATTGGCAAGACGCCTGATGTAATGGGTGCCTGATAGCTTTTACACATTCCCTTTAAAGTAGAATTCGCTTCTTCGTATCAACACTTCAAGGTCAGTGGCCTTTCCAGATATGGAGCTGTTTTTTTCTCATTCCTTGGCTGTTGATATGGTAGTTTGCTGGCCTTGTAAGTCTGCTATTAGTTCGGTTTAAATATACATATACATAGATTTTCTTTCTGTCTGCAACACTTGCCCTCTACAAAGTCAGGCCCTTACTTTTTTGGTTTTCCTGTTCTTTTATTCGTTTCAAAAGAAATGTTAATTTTCCATTGCAATGGACGTCACATTATTTTCACAGGTCGGTGCAACATCGAGGGCCGAAGTGCCTCTATTCCACTGTAACGTTCTATGTTGTAAGATACATTTCCTGCTGGTTTCCGATGTCTCTCCTCACTGTGGAAACTTCCAGACACATCTTCCAGTGATTTGTCTGCACTTCGTTCAATCCAGAAAACTGTAGTTCCTGCTGACAATGTGATCTCTCTACAACGGAGATAGGAAAACAGAGTCGGTGACAAAGCTGAGATCACTTAAGTTCTGTCCAGAGTAAACAAAAATTACCCCAGTCTTCCAGTGTCCTGCCACTTTAAGATTGCATTGTGTACCCAAGCCATCATACCAGTCTCTGGTCTGCTGCAGATCTTCTTCAAGGCACAGCGCAAGCTGGAAGATCGGGCAACTCATTTTCTACTGAAAGACAATGCAGATTTCTGGACCCAACATCGAGTTCAATCATTTTGGATCCTGTCCGCCCTCTTCCACATTTTTCACCCACCCATACATCCCATCAGTTCCGAACACGAATCATTGGACTCGAAGCTTTCACTGTCCTTTCTCATCATAGATGGACAAGAGCTGCTGATTTTGTTCAGACATTTTGGCATTTCTTCAAAGAGAGCATTTCATTTTCCGTTGTAATCGCAAGACTGCAGGAACCATCTGATTGCAGGAGGAGAAGTTCACAGGAGATGAAAATAATGCCAAGGGCTGGACCATTCCCATTGTGAAGGTAGATGAGCTAAGCTGGGGCTGTGTGACGAAGCACAGAGAAGTTTGAGTGAGAAACTGATTAACATGCATATATTATGAAGAGGATAGATATGTATGACAGGAATAAGGCTTTTCGGGAAGGAATAATAACCAGTAACATAGATGAAAAGCAGGAGAAAAGCGGTTTAGAGGAGATTTAGGAAGAACGCTTTCACCCATAGAGTGTTGTTCATCGGGAATTTCTTATTTGAACGTGTGGTAATGCTAAGTGTTATGAGGACATTTCAGCGGTATGTAGCTGAACACTTAAAGATCCAGAGCACACGTGGATAAGGACCAGATACTGGAAAGTGACACGAGGTCAGACAGACGTGAGATGGGTGTCCCGAACGAAATCGTTCTAAGGCAAACTTTTGTGCTGAAAACTGGATGAGGTCGCGACGCTGTGGTGAAATGGAAAGCGCATTGAATTTCTAAGCCATTCTTAAGACTGCCATTCAAAAGCTGTGGATGCAACTCTCATCAGAGTCGAGTTTTAGTTTATGGTTTGAAAGGTGTTCAGACAAGACTCGGCTGCTCATCTGCAAAACCTATAACATTCATGTAGAAACCCAACTGTCTCGAAATGCAACATTTTCCTCACAGCGATGAATAGTTTCAATGTATATTTATGGTAGAGATCGATAAATATGTGTTAGCCACTTGGCAACACGATGATATGGATACGCTGGAAAAAGACATAAAAGTGCTGTGTGAGCTATGATGGTACAGAATGGCGTGACGGGGCAGGAGCGTTGTTAAGAATGGCCTACTTCTGCTCCTTGCTGCTTGGGTCTTTTCTCTCCCAGGATTTTAAACAAACACAATGAGAACAATGTGAATCTACACCAATTAATATTTTCTGTCTCACCTCCACTTAGCTACCCTCCAAGCTGGAATAGATAGCTCCTGTTTCAGCTTTAGGTCAGACAGTGGAGGATTTTCACAAGTTCTCTGTCAGGCTGAACATCCATTCGGATAGGTTTCCAAGTGGACACATTGAGAAGCGATTACATGGATGCTGGGGATTGAGGGACAGATTTCCCTCTTGCAGGGCTAGAATTCTGGCCAAGGTAATGAACGTGAATTTCTGACATTTTGAAATTTACTCTGGATTCTTGCGACTTTACTAATTAAACTAAAATTCAATTTGCTTTTGCATAACATGATTATTTTTTCACTATTTATATAAAAAAAACTATGCCACGTGCCCTTGGATGTAGTAATGCAGAAGATTGTTGACGTTGTGTACAGTGTAGGTCATTGTGCCGTATGAACATTCCAAAGGATGCTGGTGAAGTACCAGTGAATCGAATTCTCTGACGAATTGATACTGATAGAAGGAAAATCCCAGCACAGTAGCGACATAACATTGCCTGTGATCAACGTAGGAAGCCACAGTAAACGAACACAGAATTCAATTATGCCTATTTTCACCACATTTTACTGTTCATTTTCCTGAACCTGATGCTCCATAATCGATGATCCATCATCAGTATAACCTCCTCTGCGCTGTGTTTCATTTCAGATCTTCAGCAAAAAAGGAGAAAATTGGTTTGAGGGGCCCAGTGGTAAGATCAGTAGCCATTGGTCATCTGTACACGGCAGCTCTAGTGGCGCAATTCGTCAGTTGATGTAATTGCACGACAGACTGGAAGTGCGTAAGGTGCCAAAGTTGCACGTTTGGTTCTCCCCAGGTGTTGGTTTTACTGATAGTGACCAGAGATGATTGCAACTTCAAGCTGTAGAACAGTTCAAACACCGAATATTACACCGAAATAAAGTTCATTTTGGCCCTAACGTTGCAGCGACCTGTGATACCAATTTGAATAGTATTTTACCATCATAATCCGCAAGTTTACACAATGACCATTTCATTGCCCTGAAAGTTGTTGAGTCGACGAGTGCTGAAGGCAAGGCTTTCAGCACCCTTTCTACTCACTGATAAAGGAACCTACCTCGGTAACTATCACCCTCAACTTACATCGATGTGCCCTTGCGCCAAAATTACCATTTGAAGAAAAATGCCTTCACTGTCCTCCTTATGCCAACCTCTGATCATCTTCTATGTCTCTCTAAATTCACCCCTCAAACTTCTTGTCTCTGTCAAAAATCGCCTCAAGTCCCTCAATCTTTCCTCGTAAGACCATCTCTCCATAGAAGGCAACATCCTAGAAAATGTCCTCTGCATCCTTTCCAATGCTTTCACAACCATCGTATAATGTGGTGACCAGAAATGCTCGCAACTCTACGACTGCGGCCACACCAGTCAATTTCTGGAGCTGCAAAGTGATAATTTCACTCTGAAACGGAATCACTCTCCCAAGAAGAACTAACACACCATACTCCTTGCAAACAAACCTGTCAACGTGGGTGGTAACTTTCCGAGTTTTATATACATGGGCACCGAGATCGCTCTGCACATCTACACTTACAAAAATATAACAATTAGCCAAGAACACTTTATTCTTGTTGCTCCTTCGTAAGTAAATTATCTCACACTTTTCCACATTAAACTCCATTTGCCATCTCTGAGGTCAGCTCTGCAGATTATCCATGTCCCTCTGAAACCGTCAGCAGATATTGGCACTATTGACAACATCATCGATCTTAATGTCATCTGCAAACTTATGAATCCATCATTCCATGCCCTAATCCAGGTCATTTATAAAAATAACAAACAACAGCGGACACAAAAAGGAACCTTGTGGTACACCATCAGTTACTGAACTCCAGGATTATCATTTCCTATGAACTGCTACACTCTGTTTTCTTTCAGCGAGCCAATTTCTGATCCAAACCGCTAAACCATCCTCAATCCCATGACTCTGTATTTCATGCAACAGCCGACAGTGCCTTACTGAAAACCATATCCACCACATCAACCACTTTACTCTCATCCACCTGTTTGTTCACCTTCTCAAAGACCTCAATAAGGTTTGTGAGGCACAACCTGCTATTCATAAAATCGTACTCACTATCCCGAATCAACTTCTTCCTTTTCGATGATCATAAATCCTATCTCTCATAATCTGTTCCAAAAAGTTAGCTGCAAGAAAGCTAAGGATCACTGTTCTATAATTACCAGCATTGTCTCTACTCCACTTCGTGAAGAAGGGGACAATATTTGCTAAACTCGGGTCTTCTAGCACTAATGACATAAACACTGACGAAATAAAGCTGATAGTCAAAAGTTCTGCAATCTCCTCCCACGATTCGCAGAGAATTCTCGGATGCATCCCATCAAGTCCAGGGGACCAACCTATTTTTAGACTTTCATGAATTGCTAACAACTCCTCCTTATGAATGTCAATTTCGTTTATTCTAATAGGTTGCATCGCAATACTCTCTTCGACAACATTGTCTTTTTCATTTTTGATATGATAAAAAAATACATTCAGCGTCTCTGATATACTTCAACTCCGCTGACAACTTCGTACTTCTGTTCTTGACAGGCCATAATCATATGCTAGACATTCTTTTATTCTTGAACTATCAATTGAAAGCTTCAGGATTGTTCCTGCCAGACAAAGACTTCTCCTGCCTCCTGTTCGCGAGAAGTAGCTCTCTCTTTAGGCCCTTCCTGGTTAGCTTTTAATTCCCAAGCGTCCTAGCTCAGCCTTCATATCTCATGTTTACATACGCCTCCTTCTCCTTCTTCTCAAGAGATTCAACTTCTTCAGTAAACCCAGCTCCCTCGACCTCTTATTTCCTGCATGACGCGTACATACTTACCAAGGACATGCAGTAGCTTTTCCCTGAACAAGCTCCATATTTCAGGTGTGCACAACCCTTGAAATTACTTTCCACATGCGGTGCATCTTAACTCTTGCCTAATCGCATCATAATGGCCTTTCTCCCCGCGATACCTCATGCTCTGCAATAAATACCTATGCCTATCCATCACTAAATAAACAGAACCGAATTGTGGTCGCTATCAATAAAGTGCTCACTTACCTCCAAAGACAACAGCTTTCTGAGTTCATTACCCATAAGCAAATCCAATGTGGCTTTGCATCTTGTGGGCCTGTCTACATGCTGCGTCAGGAAACCCTCCTGCACACATTGGACAAAAACTGACCTATCCGAGGTGCTGAACCGATAACATTTCCAATCAATATTTGGAAAGTTAAAGCTCCCCATAACAACTACCCTGTCACTTTTGTTCCTATCCAGAATCATCTTTGCAATCTTTTCCTCCATAAATCTAGAACATTTTTGTGGTGATCTCTCTATTCCTGATTCTAATCTCAGTCCATTCTACCTCAGCAGATTCAGTCGCGTCCTCACCAATATCCTTTTTGCTACCATAATACTGTCCTTGACGAATAATGCCACCTCTCCCCCTCTGAAACGACCCTCCTGTTCTGACTGAAAAATCGAAACTGAGGTACCATTCTCTTCAGTCCTCCGTTCATGTCTCTGAAATGGCCACAACATCGAAGTCCCAGGTAACAACCCATGACACCTTCCTTATCCCAGATGCTTATGGCGTTGAAGCAAACACACTTCAAGCCACCTTCATCCTTGCCAGTACACTCTTGCAAACCTGAAACGCTATTTCTGACAAAACCACTCACAACCACCTGCAAACCAGAGGTACAATTCAGCTTCCCACTCCGTGGCTGAATTCGTTCAAACTCTCATGAAGAGCTTTGGCAAATTATCCCCTCAGAGTATTGTTACTCTTCTAGTTCAGGTGAAGACCATCCTGTTTGTAAAGGTTCATCGACTTCAGTATGAGCCCCAACTATCCAGGTATTGGAATCTCTCCCTCCCGCACCATCCTTCCAACAACATTTTCAAATGTTCTCTCCCTACACTTCACCTCACTACGACGTAGAATGGGCAACAAATCAGCGAGAACAACTCTGTTTGTTCTAGATTTAAGATGTCACCCTCGATCCCTGAAATTCTGCCATATATTCACATCACTTTTATTACCGATGTTGGTGCATATGTGGACAATGACTTGGGGTTGCCCACCCTCTCCCTTAAGGATCCTGAAAACACGATGTGAGATATCACAAACCCTGGTAGCTGGGAGACAACACACCAATCATGAGTCTGCCCAATATCCACAGAATCTCAATCTGTTCCCATCGATATGGAGTCCCATTAACAAATGCTCTCCTCCTCTCTCCCCCACCATTCTGAGAAAAAGGGCAAACTCTGTGCCAAACACCTATACCCTATGGCTTTCCCCTCGGAAGTCATCCCACCCAAAAATAACAAATATGATACACATGTTACTGAGGGGCACGGCCACAGCACATGCCTGCACTGTCTGCTCATTAGCGTTTCGTCTCCCGACTGTATCCCATCTATTTCTTGTACCTGAAGTGTTACTGCCTCCCTATAACTTCGCTCAATTCCACTCAGACTCCAAATGATCTGACATCAAGCTACAGTTCCCGAACGCAGTTGCCGAGGAGAAGGAGTTGGGTCCACTTTCCACAGATGTGGATATCTGGGACATTATTGAAGACCCTTACCTCTCACATTCCACAGAAAGAAATTTCTAATGTCCGGCAATCCATTCCTCATGTTGTCCCCATACACACACTCATATATGCGAACATATATACATGTATATAAAAATGTGTGTGCACTTGCATGTATGCGTGTGTACATATATATTTAAAAGTTGCAAAAGGAAGTTGATTGAAACGGCATTCGTTTTTTTTTAAATGATTTTGTGCAGTGTTCTGTACTTGGGAAATACCTCAGTTACTTACAACCAGCAGAAATATTCCCTGAGTGAATATCTATCTCTGAACAGAGATACAGAGGTGACGTTTGAAGATTTTGACGTTTCTAATATCGCTGATCCTGTGCTGTGTTAAATTCTGGAAAGGACGTTTGTTTGGTTCATGTTACGTATTTTGGTGCAAACTCGCACAGGCCATTAAAACAATTCAAAAATTATTAGATTTATCTCATTGGACAATGTTGTCAGCAAAACTGGAACCAAAATGTTAAAGATGTTTGAAGTACTGCTTTAAAGATTATAGGATTCAAACAGGAACATTTTTCGAGTCTTGTCACTGGAAATTTTGGGGGAGATGGGTGAGCAGCAAATGGTCTCACTCCCTTCTCTGTGATTGCTTCCAAATGTCCAAGGCAACAGATGAAAAAAAAGGTGCATTCCATCGACAGGTCAGTTCCCACTCACTATAGTATAATTTTGCTTTGATTGTCGCCATCGTATAAAGGGTTAGGTGAGTGGGGAGATCTGGATTCTGATGGTAAACTGAGACATTGCGATAATTAATCCCACACTGTTGGCATCACTTTATATCATAAACCAATTATGCAGCGGACTGAGCTTACCGACTTCCCTTTAATGCTGAGCTAACAGAAACAGCTCAGTTCTTTTACAATTTATGGAATTTCACATAGAAAAAGTTGCTAAAGCTTTCTTCACAACCAGCACTTTCTACACTTAGTCGTACTCAGTTGGAGGTGATATGTGGTTTATTTCCAATTAATTTGAACCAATTAGAAATTGTGCACCTAACGCTTACCCCACCCGGCCGACCAGATTCCACGTCTTGGTGAAATTCACTCATTATGTTCCTGCACGTACTTTTACAAATACTTTAGAATCAGCTTCTGACGCATTTTTCCTGAAAAATAATCAGTTTCGATTTCAATTACTGTAGAATGAAAAAAAAGTGCTCCAAACTTTTCCTTATCATTTATCGCTGGTTTTGAAGTTCGAAAGTCTCGTTATAGATCCATCTGAATGAAGGATTTTCCCTCCTGTTTACTCTCAGCAAATTCACATCATCAGGGAAACTTCCATGTGGACGCAACTCAGTTTTACCTGGTTTCACGCCACATGATCTATTCATATGTTCCACCATCCCACGAAACCCCACCTTGTCTTTTCTAATGTCGTTATGCCCCAGTACTTCGTTGCCTTTCTTTCCATTCTTTTTTGTTTCTCAGTAGACGCTGTCCATTCTTCCTGACGTCTTTTGATTCAAGTCATCAGCATCCATGTCTTTGATCATCTCTTTTATATCCCAGGGAAGTCCATCTTGAGAAAGAATGCTGTTCTGATGCAACACATGAAAACCCGCTTGACTGGTGTATACTGTCATTACCAGTATAGGGAAGATGGGAACTAGTTCAGTCACAGGTGAATCGGTTGGTTGTCACACAATGGATCAACCAATGACTGGGAAATGACTGTTTTTCTTCACTTTTCTCCCCTCTCTGAACATGCGCTAAAATGACACAGTAAGGTATCATAGAATGCCGACAGTTAAAAAACTGGCCATTTGATGTAACAAATTCACACCGATCCTCCAGGGATTAACCCCCACAGAACAATTCCTTACCCTATTACTCTTCATTTGTTCCTGAATAAGGCACCTCACTGACAGTCGACCCATTTGGATTCATGCCATGTCTCAGGCTCTGTGAGGCAGCAGTGCTAACCAGTGAGCCACCTTGCGGCCCTGCAGCAATATTTCAAGGCACATGCAGAAGCCTGTAAAATGCGTTTCCTGTCAAAGGTGCTCCTCTTTTGTTGGTTTCCTTATCAGGAACAAATATCCTGATTCCCTGACCAGGCAATGAAACCAAACCACAGCGGTGATAGTGCTGAATTGTAACCACTAGCTGACATTTAGGGCAGCAGGTGCAATTGCATCTTCTCTTAACAGCATAGTTTTTTTCCTGCGATGAGACGTTTCTTCCAAAATACTATTCGTGACACCGAGCTTTTACAGCTCAGAGTAATGCATTATGTCAATGCCAGTCCATCAAACATCCATCCATTCTCATTTCCAGCTTCCACTAGCCCGTAGCCTGACTTCTGAAGTGTTCATCTTAAAGAGACGTTCCGTGCAAAGGTTTAATCTCAAGTGAAGAAGGATGAGACTGAAGTCAGATACCATTAAATTTGATCATGAGCTGCGGGAGAACTGAACCGCATTTTCAACCAAAGAGGGAAATATACAGACACATCTTGTGAGAATGACAAAGGCCTTAGGAGAGGTCAACATTCAGAAAATGAGGGATTGAACTGTTTGCCTCTTCTTTCTTCACTTCGGGCTTTAAAATCCGATTCTGTTTGCATAAGCAAAGGGATAAACAGGCAGGCGACTGTCCTTCGAGGACTGGCACAGTCAGGAATAATTCGTACATGCTAATTGTTGAATTCTCCACCTGTTGATGTAGCCTGACTGGCCGTGCTCTTCCAGCCCCCTACCTGTTTCATTTGGATTCCAGCAGATTCCTTCCTCTACATAAGGAATGGAAGCATTCAGTCGCTTCACTGTATGTTTTCCTCCCCCACTATTTCACCGTTACTTTACTGTTTCGACTGTATCACGTTGTACTTCCGGCTAAACGAGAGCATTCTTGGCATCAGACGCTTGTCGTCCTTATGTTCCTCGAAGTAGAAACACAGAGGGGGATTTCGAAAGTCAAGCAGATGAGGCCTGGTCCGTGGGGAAAATCACTTCATGATGTTCCCTCAGAAATAATTCCAAGCAGCGCGGAAAATGCTTCTGTGAATGTTTGTTGCAACAGTTGTAAACAAATTCAGCAAGGCCCAAGCGAGATTTGAATACACGACCAATGGTTGATAAGACCTCTGAGCTATGGAGCCACCGGCAAGGAAAGCGTTTTTTCTGACTAACAGAAAATGATTAACTCTAGCACAGCAAATTCCTTCGTCCAAGGTTCGTGATGCAAGCTTGGTTTTCTGTTTTAAAACACAACTTGAAACCCATTTCTTTGGTCACTTGTTTGATATAACACTTTGTCAGCTTCCCAATATTTCATAATGTGACTGGGATCAAAATTTGTTTAAACTCCCTCCAGAGGAGCAGCTTTGAAGTTTCCATTATGTGAAAGGCACGATGTAGTTTTGATAGCAATTAATTGCCCTTCATTTCAACGAAGATTACAGCTTTTCTTCTTCCGTTGTTGACTAATTCGTTTCCTATAGCATTGTGCGATTTACGTCATGAAGCGATTTCACAATTTATGACTTTGGTTGATGAAGTTGAGGTACCAAACGTGGAACAGTTCATTTCGAACATACTCCGGAGATTGGAATTCCAGATTATGCAGGTATCTGAGAGTGCGTTTTAAAACCAAATCTTGGGTGTCGTGTTCACAGGCTGGGTTGGCATTAATTGAACAACACTAATTGCTCTTGAGTGAGCTGGAGGACATTACAGTGATAGACAGAGTGAAGACAGTCAAGAGATTTGCAGAAATGAAAAAAACGTTGGCATTTAGCTGCCCGGTAATGGGTGAACAGCCTTGTTGTTAATACTCCCACGCGCAGCAGAGTTGTTGAAAGATCTCAGGACAACATCTTTAATTGAATAACCCGCAATCCTTGCCCTTCCAGCATGTGGGAGCCCGTGTGGAAAGATAAAGCTGGGAAGGCCGCTGTGCACGTTTGGGAAAATGTGCAGTGGTAAAAATATCATTCAGGTAAGGAACAATGAAACACTGAACAGAACGCAAGTACACCCTTGAATGGAGGCAGAGGGAGTTAGGCCAGAGCAGAGGGGGAATTTGAGAGGACGGATGGAAGTGTGTTACCACCGTTTAATCCAATCGAATGGATGAGAGTTTGAGCTGCAGAAGAGCGGAGACGTGGAAGAGTTAATGATGTTAATGATGTGTAAGTAGGCTGACATGGTGATGATGGCGATACGTGGTTGAAAGTTCAAAACACGGTGAAGGATGTCACTATGGTTATGACGTGACTCGTTCGGACTCAGACAGTTGCGAGGGAGAAGATGGAGTCAGTGGCGAGGCATTTTCTCCTCGCACATGGTCAATGATGCTTTCCAGCTCATCTCATCCATTTGCCACAACTCCACTCTCAAAACCCATCCCTCCAACAAGGACAGAGCTCCCGTATTCATCACTTTAAATTCCAGCAACCTCCGCAGACATCATATCATTCTCCGACATTTCCACCACCTGAAAATGAACCCTACCAGCTAAGATGTGTTTCCCTCCCCACCCCTATCCGATTTCTATAAAGATCATTCCCTCTACGACTCCCTTGTCAAGTGCACGCCCCTCACCAAACCACCCTCCCCTCCCGCCCCATTCTCATTCCAACACGGGATAAGCAAAACCTCCACCCACACCTTCACTCTGGCGCAGGCCCGAAAGGAGCCTTCTACATCCATTAGAGTTTTACCTGCACTTCCACACATGTCATTGAATGTATCCATTGTTCCTGATGCAGTCGACCTATATTGCGGAAACAGGACACCTGATAACAGTTCGCTTCAGAAAACACCCCCGGACACCCTTAACAAATAATATCACTGACCCGTGGCCGAACACTTCAACTCTCCCTCACAGTCAGCCAAGTTCATGCAGGTCCTGGGCTTCCATCGCTCTCATGAACTGTCCTATGTATCGGTCTTCCTTCCCACCTGTCCGCTCCGCACTGCTCTGCGACCAATCACCACTACACCCACCTACATCCACCTATCACACTCTCAGCTTCCTTGTCCCAGCCCCATCCACTCCAATTTGTCTCTCTACCCCCTCGGTTTACAAGCTTAATTCCTGTTGATGGCTCTTGCCTGAAACGTCGATTCTCTGACTCCTTGAATGCTGCCTGCCCTGCTGTGCTTTTCCAGCAGCACACTTTCGACTCAGGAGCGAGTCAGTGGATTTTGATTTGGGGACTGAAGACAGAGTCCTCAGCTTTGCCATGATGTAATTCTAAGAAATGTCTGCTCCAACAGAGCTGCATGTCAGACAAGGCAGGACAAGGTTAGACATAGAAGGAACAGGGAGGTGATCGTGTTTATATCCACCTGCAGGTCTATTTGTTCTCTGTGGTGGATGCTGTGTGCATGAAAGATTCTGACGAAATTCTGGTCACATTCTAAGTGTCGAAAATCCCTCACCCTCAGACCATATCTTAGAAAGTATCCAGAGTCTTGTGAAAGTTGATTTCCCACTCTCATTTTTGGATAACATCAATTTTGCAGGATATTAGAAGGGGAAGATTTACAAACCAATCTCTCCGCCTTGATCTGATAAAGTCGCACATTTTATCACAAATAGAACTTGATCAGAGAGAGAACATGAAAGGAAAGAAAAACCCTCTGGTTACAGTGAGAGAGAAATCGTTCTCTTATTGTGTGTGTGGACAATGGTTCTACCCATCATCAGAGCTCACAAACCACAAATGCAGTCATACTAAGGAAAGTCTATGGAAATGTGCGTATTCATTTCCTTGTCTTAGCTGAATTTCCATGGAGGCAAAGATTCCAGGAAAAAAGCGATTCACCTGCGAAGAGTGTGGAAAGGGATTCACTCTGTCTCTGAGCTGCTGCAGCACCTGCTCTTTCAAAATGAGGAGAAACCATTTCAAAGTCTGGACTGCCGAAAATGCTTTACAACGTCCAGCACAACGCTCATACTAATTAGAAACCTTTCATCTCGCCGGACTTTGGAAAATGTTATCAAATCTCTGTGTGCTTCATCTCTGAGAAATATGCTCACATGAATCCTTTAATCCTGCAATGGACATCGCAGGGAATAAGGTTTTTGTCATATGAATTTCTTTTTTTAAAAAAAAGTCACAATTTCCATATAAACATATGATTTCAATTGAATCTGTTGAATGATATAAGGAGGGGATGGGCATTCTTAAAGAGGACATCATAAAGGTCAAGCGAGAATGTCAGATCACATTAGCACGTAAAGTTAAGGATATAATCTAAAGAGATTCTACAAGTACATTAAGAACTAGAGACGAAATAGGACCACGTTAAGTTGAAAGAGCTCACTTTTGTTTTTAACCTCAGCAGATGGAGAGATATATAATGTTCACTTCGTGGAGAACGAAATGAACCCTACAACTAAATATTGATGTTTATAAAGTCGTTTCCATTGTAAAGGGCAAGTGCTGGAGGACTTGGAAAATATGAAGAAGGATATTTCTCTGGGATTTGATCTCATGTATCCCAGAACTTTGTGGCAAGTTAGGGAATGAAACTGTTGGGCCTTTCGTAGAACTAATTGTGTAAGCTATTACTATGAATGAGATGCCGAAAAAATGGGGAGTTGCTAATTTTGTGCTTTTGTTAAGAAAGGGTTACATGGAGAATCCTGGGAACGATAGACCCGTGTTTCTGACGGTGGTCTTATGTAAATTGTTGGATGCAATTATAAACGATTGGATTTAAATATATTTGGAGATACAAGGAATAAATAGGAATAACCAAAATGTTTTTTTTGCGCGAGGGAAGTTGTATCTCAAAAACATGACTGAGTTTTCAAGGGCATAACTAATATGATTGATCCGGACAAAGTGGTAGATATTGCTCACTTGAACTTTAATAAAACCTTTTTCAAGGTTCCACATTTTTGCCTGATTCAAAAAGTGAGATGACAGAGAGTTCGATGAGATTTCCAATGTGATATAAAATTAGTTCAACAGCACGAAGCTGGGAATAGCCGTGGAAAGTAGCTTTCAGACTGGAGGACTATAACCGATGGTGTCCCACAAGGATCGATGCTTAGCCCACACTCATTTTTTTCATTTAAATAAATGATTTAGGTGAGAAGATAAAAAGCATGGTAAGTAATTTGCAAAATTTGTCGGAAAAGGAACAATAAAAACGTGATGGAAGATTGTGAAGAGATTTTCTCGTCAGGTCAATACTTCTCTCTGTCCTCGCGTTTTTAAAGCGTGGGGGAGTGGGGTTGGGGCGGGACAGTGAAGGGCCATCAGTCCATCGTACAGACCAGGTTATCAGACGTCCATCTATTTTCGTCCCAGTTTGCAGCATTTGCCCCATAACTTTGAGTGTTCTGACTTTCCAGGGAAAATGTCACTGAGATTCGCTCTGTGAGCTTAAATAACACAGCAATGGTACTGACGGTTGATTGGGTTGCAACACCTTTTTGAAACGTATTCTCATGTTCAAACACAGAGGCAGACACGTCGGCACATTCCCCGACAGTGACAAATCCTCATCATTATACGCAATCCATGCACTTTACGTCCGCAAGTTTCTCTGGTGAAAGGCGGTTTTAAGTGGAATACAAGCCATTTCTCCAAAAAATGTGAACCGTTGCTGTGAGCTGCGATATGAAGAGGATACTGAGCTGACATAGTCTCACACGCTTCGCATGTGCAACTTTCAGTATCACAAATCCTACCAAATCAAGGCATCTTGCTCCTGGACTCTGACAGGATAGCGCCCAGCAAACATTCCTCACTAATACTACTGACACACGGCAAACTCTAGACACTTTCACGTCTCGTCTCGTCTCGTTCTGTTTCTGTCTCTGGCACACCTCCAGATTCCTCTTCATGTCTAGTCCCGAGATCAATGAGCTCTTTGATACAAATGCAGACACATTGAGAAAATGATCTTTATTTCAAAAGCAGAATCAGGGAATGTAAGCTGTGTGCGAGATAAGTGGCTATCCAGCCCCATCTACGGCACTTTTCATTTCCCTTCCCAGGAACAAAGACACGGAGGAGTCTGTCCAAAACTTTTTCATTCAACTTTGCAAAGTCGGGTGCTGTTCCCAAAGGTACACACACACAAGCATAGTAATCTCCACGCATTATATACATGTTTTTGTGGGCTGGGTCTACTACTGCTGTCTTGACAAACGAGTGCTAGAATTCCCCACTGTTTTCCTTATTTGGGTTCTGGTGCCTGCGATTATTTTGTTATTCACTTGGCCAATCAGTGTTTGAGCTTCCCGTTCTTCCCTTATATGGATGATGTGTACAACTGTGGTTAAGGGCGGTCTCTCAACTATCGAGGAAAGCTGTTACAACTGTTTCATTCATATAACCGTGGGGGAGGTCCGGCAACAGTTTCGAGTGTCTGCTTGTGTTTACTATGAGGTAGAAAAGACTAAAAGGCAGCTAACCGTTTAAAAATTACACTACCCCCTACAAATCCCCCGTGTCTTTTCTTACGGCCTGTAATTTTTCAACCGTAAGTTTCTTCTCCAGGGCATTTAATAACTCCCGAGCTTGTTCATCAAACTGCCCGTCTCTAATACTACCCCCGCCCAAGAGGGATTCACGTTGTTCCATCTCGAGATTTATTCGTTCAACCTGCCCATAGGGAACATCCTTCTTAGTAAGGGCAGTTTCGATCAGTCGTTGAGTTAATCCCCGGACACAGGGAATAACGCAACACCCAAGGGCAGTGAGTACTCCTGCCACCACTATACATGAGACAAGAAAGGGAACGACCACCCCCGTCCATTTACCGAACCAAGCTTCCAACCAGTCCGTGAGGCCAGAGTCGATGCCCGAGTTTTCGGCCAGTTCGTCCGCTAATGTGGTGAGTCCATCCAGGGCGCGGGTGATGGACCCATCAGGGGCTGTGTTGTTGGGGATGAAAGTGCAGCACTGAGTGCCTATCATGACACAAACACCCCCCTTCTCTGCCAACATCATGTCTAAGGCCAACCTATTTTCCCACGCCATCCTACTAGTGGCGTCCAGTTGTTCTGCTATTCCTTTCACTGCATCCCGGGTATAATTAATGAACCTCTGCTGATTGTAGTAAATATAATTAATCCAATCCACATTCTTATTGATGGTCACCCACCAGAACAGTGACGACGCAAAACCCGCCGCTATCTGGTTCCTAGCCTTGTATTCGTCAGGAACACCCCTGGGGACCCCTATGGCATCTAAATATATGTTATCATCGAAAGAGGTCTCCAAAGCTCTCTCAGTTCTTCCACTAGAATGGGGTTACTCTTGTTTTTCGAATACCAGGGTGAATGGGATGGCCAATTGAACGATCGCACAAGTGCCCGTCCATTTTTGGGGCAGGGTCGGTCGCAGAACCCTCCCACCACAGTACCACCAGAGGTCTGCCCTAGGCACATGAATGTGGGAGTAATTCCCGCCCCCGGTAGTTTCATTGACCAGCCGAATTGATCCGCTGCACTTGTCAAATGTCCCCACATCGTCGTCCCACTGTCGTCCCGTCCGAGAGACGCAGGCCTGGTGCGTACCCGTTACCCCTGAGAATGATGGCGGGCGGGGCGCCCCCTCAGACCTGACGGGGGGGAAACTTCAAACTCAAGGGTCGACAAGTTGGGTCGTTCCAGGCCTCTCGGTCCTGGTACAGCCTTATCATGCAGTCCATGGCTCGTGGGTGTTTCTCCCATTCCAGCGGGAATGGGACCACCTGAGGGTTAGGGCGGGCACTCGTGCATGCGTAGCAATCACTCTTTTTCATGCTCCTCACAGTATATTTGACCCATTCCATCCAGGCATTCGCCTCCCCGTATCCCGTTTCTATTTCAAAGGTCTTTTCCAAATCCGTCGTCTCAATTATTCTAATCTTTTCCTGCTTATCAGTGGTGGATGAGCCCCCAGACTCAGCTTCAATGACCGTGATATACGTGCAGCACAGCTGCATCCCCCCCCCATCCTGCCTGCCCCCCAACTCTAATCCCCAGTATTGTTCTATTAAGGCTCGCCTCGTTCTTTTCCAAGTTCTTTATGGTCAGATAAAGCGGATTGCACTGATTCTGCCCACAATCTCGTCCAGGGGTGATGGGATCACGGACAACTGACACCATAGCCTGGACTCCGGGGGCTGGAGGCATATTTAGGCCTTCCCTACCATGTAATTGTAATACTAACGTCTGACCCTGGAATCCCCTTTCTCTCTCCAGGTTCCGCTTAGTTTGATTCCGTTCACTTTTAGTCCTACAGGGCACCAACTCACATAGGTCTAAGCTAAATGTCTGTGTTGGTTTGTTGGCAAGCACGGAGATGGAGAACCACTGACGGTCCTCTGCTTGTTTTTTCCAGAGGCCAAATTGGGTAACACGCACACTATGACCCAGCCCAAGGATAATGGCATAGCAAGTTAACAATACGATTGACCGCATTTTTTTTTCCGCGACACCCGTAGCCAGAGGGCACAGTTCCTTTAGACTCGCCAAAGTCCGATTAGTTCGTTCTCAGGGTCTCTGTTCCTTAGATGCCTTTGTCAGAGAGGTTCGTTCGTCCTCCGTCGGTTGTGGCACTGGTCCCTTGACTCGAGTGTAATGTGTCCAGCCCTTTTCGGCCGTACGGACAGCCGTTTCGGTCGTCAAAAGTACCAGGAAGGGACCGTCCCAAGTTGGTTCGAGGGTACGTTGCGTCCAGCTTTTAATCTGGACCCACTGACCCGGCTTGACAGTGTGCACCGCAAACTCGAGGGGCGGCGTCTGTGCCAAAAGTCCCTGTTGGCGTAAACGAGATAGAGCAGACCCCAGAGCCACCACATATTTTTGCACAAACATATTCCGAGACTCGAATACAGGAGGTTCCCCCTTCGGCCCATGGAACGGGAGGCCAAATAACATTTCGAAAGGGGAGACGCCGAAATCCCGCCTTGGCTGCGTGCGAATTTGCAACAGGGCAAGGGGTAGGCATTTGGTCCAAGGCAGGCCGATTTCACTAGTGAGCTTGGTTAGCTGCTTTTTGATGGTCTGGTTCATTCTTTCGACCTTGCCCGAGGAGGAGGGATGCCAGGGGGTGTGCAAATCCCAGTCAATCCCCATTGCTTGCAGTACATTCTGGAGGACGGTCGAGGTGAAGTGGCTCCCCTGGTCAGAGTCAATAGCGCGGGGTAGCCCAAATCGTGGGATGATTTGCTTGAGTAGAATCTTGCTAACCTGAGTTGCCGTTGCCGTGGTAGTGGGGAAAGCTTCCACCCATCCTGTCAGGTGATCTACCACTACTAATAGATACTTCAGACGACCTATGGGGGTGAGCTCAGTGTAATCTACCTGAACATACTCAAATGGCATACTTAGAGTCAGTGTAGATTGTCCCGGCTATTCCCTTTAAATTCCTCAGAGCCCGGTGCAAGGCGTACAATTCGCACGTTTGTGCCGACCAGGCATTTGGTAGCCGTCCACTTTCCACTAATTCCCAACCAGTCTCACTAATGACTGCATAACCGTTGTGTCTCTTCCCATCTATCACTCGAGAGGACCCATCAATGTACCACCGCCTTCCTGCATGTAAGGGGGTATCCCTCAGATCTTCCCTCACTTTACTCTGGTACTCTATTATGTCTGAACAGCAGTGTTCCAGTTCCTCCTCCCCTTCCCCTTTCCAAGGAAAGTCCGCCGGGTTCTGGCAGCCCCCGACTTCTATTCGGAGGTCTTCTCGGTCTAACAATATGGCTTCATATTTCAGAATTCTCGAGTCAGTCAGCCACCTCCCGGCCTTCTGATTCAGGATAGTTCTAACCTGGTGGGGAGTAGTGACTGTCAAGGGGGCCCCGAAAGTCAACTTCCTGCTTTCCTCTACCAGCTTTGCCGTGGCTGCCACCGCTTGGACACACTCCGGCCACCCTCGGGAGACTGGATCCAGAATTTTTGACAGGAAATCCACGGGCTTCCTTTTTCCCCCCCCCCAGTCCTGGGTCAATACTCCAAGAGTGGTTCCCTTTCTGGAGTTTTCAAAGAGACGAAATGTCTTACTAAAATCCGGCAGGTTTAAAACAGGTGCGGCCATCAATTTTCCTTTTAGGATTCCAATTAACTTTTTCTCCTCCTCCTCCCATTTTCTTCTGTTGGGTGCCTCCTCAATGAGTTTTAGGTACAAGTCTTTAGTAAGGGGGGGCATAGTCGTCTATCCATAACCGACAATAGCCTAAGAGTCCCAAGAACTTCCGCAACTCCCTCTTGGTCGTTGGGAGGCCTAGTTCGATTATTGCCCGCACTCTTTCCGGACTTATTCGTTTCTGTCCCTGGCTTATCAAGTGTCTCAGGTACTTAACCTCTTTCTCGACATATTGGAGCTTCTTCTGGCTCACTCTTAACCCCTTCTAAGTTAGGTAATTTCACAGGGCATTAGTCCCAAGTAGGACGTCCTCCTCCGCGGGTCCGGATAAAAGGAGATCGTCCACGTATTGTATAAGCTTAAGGGCCGGGGACAAGGTTAGTCCCTCCAATAATTGTTCCAGAATCTGCCCGAACAGAGTCGGGGACTCAGTGAATCCTTGGGGGAGCACGGTCCACCTGTACTGTTGTTTTCTGCCAGTATCAGGATCCTCCCATTCAAAAGCAAAAAGATCCCTACTGTCCTTGTCCAGGGGACACGCCCAGAAGGCATCCTTTAACTCTATAACACTAAGCCAGCCGTGGTCCGGGGGGATTCGCCCCAGAATAGTGTATGGGTTCGGTACCACAGGGTGCCGTACTTGGACAATTTTATTTACTTCCCTTAGGTCTTGGACCATTTGGTAGCTCCCTTCCGACTTCCGGACCGGCAGGATGGGGGAATTGTATCGTGACATACAGGGCTCTACCAATCCATCTTTTATTAGGTCTTCCATAACTGTCTTCAGGCCCTGCCTCCCTTCCCAAGAGATGGGGTATTGGCGCACTCTGACGTCGGGGCTCTGGGGCTTTAATTTTACCTCCACAGGTCGAATTGCGAGTCCCCCCCGGTTCCCTTTGGCGACCCAAACCCGAGGGTCTATCTCTGTCAATCTGGACTCACTAAGGTATGACATGGTAACGGCTAATTCTTCCTCTTCTCCTACTTCTATTCGCAATCCGAAACGGACTATCAAATCCCGTCCCAACAACCCATTGGGAAGATGGGGGAGGTGAAGGAGTTCCACCTGGAGCTCCTCCTCCTCCAGCCGCAAGGGTTGTGGTTCGAATATTTTCGCATTAAAAACCCCACCCTTAACTCCTGAAATGTTTAATGTTTTAGCTTGGAAGCCAACCCCCCTCGGATGGAGGGGAATTGAGGACCTGCCAGCGCCTGTGTCAACTAAGAAGGTAACATCTTGTCTAAATGGGCCCACCCGTAAATTTACCAGGGGTTCTTGGTAGGCCCGTGTTCCGATCCTCCCCTGACTTCCCTAATCCATTTGTTCACACTCCATTTCATACATCGCTTCTCTTTCCCTTTTAAACTCGGGACAATCCCTTTTGAAGTGTCCCAGTTTCCCGCAATGGTAACATCCGGCCTTCTGAGGGCGCTCAATTCCATAAGATCCTCCTCTCTCACTTCTGCCCCGTCTCGCTTCTCTCCCTCTCCAACTTTTCTTCGACGTTCCTCTTTCCACCCCATAACCTCCCTCCCCCATTCTGTTGGACTTACAAGCTTCCCGTACGGCTGCCACCATCATTTTTGTCTTATGTTTCTCCCTTATTACATCCCTCTGAACGTACACCTTCTGTGCTTCCCGTAATAATTCTGCAACATCCTTTTCAGCCCAATCCTCCACTTTCTGTAATTTCTTCTGAATGTCAGGCCATGACTTAGTCACAAAGTGCACCTTAAGCATGCTCTTGCCTATTTCCCCATCGTGGCCTAAACCTGAATACTTTGTTTTCTGTTAACATATACATTTAGGATTTGACACACCCAGTCTTCATCAGACCCATACTCGGGCCAAACTACCGAGGGGGCGCGGATACGTTCTTTAGACCATATAAAACAACAATATTTTATCATGGTCTCTTTCTTTAAGTTCTTCGTTCTACTACTGTCCGTCCATAGACTTAACTTCCGACCTAATAGACTATCGGGGGGTATTTCTTTCCCATTTGCAGTCTTCCCTGACTTTTCCTTAGAAGTCTGATTTCCCATGGTTTATCTTCGGTCCTGGTCTTAAACGCCCAAAGCGTTTTCACAGATGACCGTCAAAACCACAATTTCCCGTGGTTTATCTTCAGTCCTGGTCTTAAACGCTCAAAGCGTTTTCACAGATGACCGTCAAAACCACAATTTCCCGTGTTTTATCTTCGGTCCTGGTCTTAAACGCCAAAAGCGTTTTCACAGATGACCGTCAAAACCACGCGGCCAACAAGGAAGAACAAAAGAACCTCTTACCTTGATCCGTGCACGGAGTTGTCTGGCCTTTTTAAATGTGTGTACCCCCGTGTATAGTCACTAACCGGTCGTCCCAGCACTCGTCCGTGTGTTCCTTTTCCAGGATTCCAAATTATTTTTAAATGAGCCGGGTCACATCCTCTCTTGGCCGACGGCCGACGGACCAAGCTGATCAGTGAGAAGTATAAATATATACTAGACGCGTCTTTGTTGTAATCAGGCTTGATCCGTGAGCCGAAGAGACTGCACCCCCCCCCCCCCGGCAATAATTATTTCATCCCGGACGAGCCCCCAATTGTGCGAGATAAGTGGCTATCCAGCCCCATCTACGGCACTTTTCATTTCCCTTCCCAGGAACAAAGACACGGAGGAGTCTGTCCAAAACTTTTTCATTCAACTTTGCAAAGTCGGGTGCTGTTCCCAAAGGTACACACACACAAGCATAGTAATCTCCACGCATTATATACATGTATATGTGGGCTGGGTCTACTACTGCTGTCTTGACCAACGAGTGCTAGAATTCCCCACTGTTTTCCTTATTTGGGTTCTGGTGCCTGCGATTATTTTGTTATTACGTTGGCCAATCAGTGTTTGAGCTTCCCGTTCTTCCCTTATATGGATGATGTTGTACAACTGTGGTTAAGGGCGGTCTCTCAACTATCGAGGAAAGCTGTTACAACTGTTTCATTCATATAAACGTGGGGGAGGTCCGGCAACAGTTTCGAGTGTCTGCTTGTGTTTACTATGAGGTAGAAAAGACTAAAAGGCAGCTAACCGTTTAAAAATTACACTACCCCCTACAGCTGCGAGGGCTTGCTCACGACAGGGTAATAAGGCACCACGGTTTCATGTCCTGATAATCGTATAGACTGATTCCACCAATGGGCACTGTACCGGTTATTACCAATTAAAATCTTCCAATCAATACCGTGACTAACAGAAAGTAGCTTCGACCCCTTCCTGGCTGTGTGGTATTTTGCAAACAATGTCCTGTTCTTTCACAAACTGAGTTTTTCTCAGCTGGCCATGGATGCATCGAGCACAGAAAATGCCCTTTGGCCCACTAAGTCTGCACATTCCAATACAATCCCCTGAACTGTTCTTACCTCATTTGGCAGCACTTTGCTCAAAGGCTCATACAAATTCACCACTGTAAGTGTTCGACTATATGGGTCTTTCATGCTTTGGAGGTTTCTGCCTTTTCAATCATGACAGGCAGTTGGTTGCAGTTTCCCAAGCTTCCTTATCTGGGTTATATGCATTTTACTTCATCCTGCGATTTGAATTTCAAACAAAAACGCAGCGAACAAACACACTTCTAGTTCACTCCCGACTCTCAATTACAGTCAGCAAAATGCTTAACTGCATGAGGAACTCACAGTGGATTTAACGCCCATCGCCTCAATCACTTGGCCACACCTGCAGAAGTACCCTTTTAAACTGGTTTCAAGTTCTCCCTTCCTGTGGAGCTGAGGAACAGGCAATCATTGTTAGGTTTGTTAGAATTGAATCACCACAGCTTCGACAGGGTAAAATATCAAGATATGTTTGGTCGGTTTAATCAATCTCGATATTTCAAATTATCATTCATTTAGAAGCAAAAACAGAGATTGCAAGATAAACTAAGCATGTCTGGCAGCATCTGGAGACAGAGAAATAGAGACAACGATTCAGAGCTTCTTCAGGAGTTTCTCAGAACTCTGTTTTTCTCACAGGGTCTTCCATTCCTGCCGAGTTCCTTGACCAGTTTTTGTTTCTGTCAGAGATTCCCAGCATCCGCAGCACTTTACGAGCCATTAAACAATAAAGAAACACATTTGTCGTTCCTCACTGGATAGGTTTTTCCGATTGGGAGCATATTCCCGAACCTACTAAAGGATTCGGATGGATAAGAACATCGACTGCTCCATGCGTGGCAACACCCTATCGGTTAACAGCCGAACGAGATAATTAATTGCTCCACACAGACTGGGGAGTTCCTTGTCGCAAGCCCCTTGCAGGATCTCATATAGAAGACTGTTAGAGAATTCAAGGATTCGTCTGAACTTCATAGAATGACAATTGCCTTCGATTGGTTTGACGTTTCCAAAATGAATCCTGGGGCATTCGTTGTGGAAAATGGGAACAGTCTGATCCCACGCCTTGCCGACACAGTCATGTCACCGGGAACCAGCTCTCCTAAAACCGGGACCAACTCCCTTCGTGCCTCATGACGAACATATTCCTGACCACGGAAAAACCCCGGAACTGTGCAGCTGAAGAAAAAAGGATGGTGTGATTGTCGCTCCCTTCCTGGGTCGTGGAGAACAGCACCTGTTAGTGAAGAGCCGAACGCACTGACTAACATCGCCACATAGACTGATGAGCCAACGGCGTCACTGATCTCCGAATGCAAGCTTTAGTCTGCTCCTCCCCCATAGAAAATACTCCTTAATTGGCTTTACCTTTCGAAAATAAATGTTTGGAAATTCATTCTGAAGACATGGGAATAGTCTTCTCCCACCCTCTAAAGACATAACCATGACACCAGGAACCAGTTGTCCTCCAACCGGGACCATGACTCTTCCAGCCTTTCAGTGTCTTGTCTGTGACCGTGTTTTCTCATTGTCCCGGAGCTAAAATGAGATTTGACGTCCTGACGTGCAGGAACGAGAATCTTTTCAATGTCACAGATCAGTTCATGTCCGGAGAGCATCAGAGTGAAAGCACTGACCTCCGCAAGCACGTAAAGATTTCTAACCTGTCTCTGTACAGTCGAACAGTTCATTGTTCATTTGCCTCTGGATCCACTTCCCAAGGGATATATAAAGATTCAAAAAACTCGAGACTAGGATTTCTTCTTTGCTTCTTGACAGTTTCCCTACCTGCCAATTGGCAAAATTTTCCTTGAATCTCTTCACAACTCTCTGCTTTGCACTATGTCCAGAGATAAATGAATCTCACTTTGTGGAGAGATTCCCGACTCTGGGAATGTTTTGTTTGGAGCAAACAAGTTTAATGGGAGATTTCTTGGGAATGTTTACAATGATGTGTGCGGAAGTGGTGTGGATGGGCCGTTGATGATCAGGAGGAACTGCTTCCCCTGACCAGGGCAACTGACCAAAGGACGAGGAGTGAAGACGTTTAAGGGAAAACACAACTTGTATCAAATAAACTCAGTGAAACCTACATATACACCATGTGTTTGTTATTATCTGTGGATAGAAGAACAGAGCTAAAGTTTTGTGTCAGATTCGTTTTTCGTTCAGAACATTAGTTTCCTTCATGTCAACAATTGAGCAGACCTGAGAAAATGTCGCGTTGTTGAGACGGGTTTTCTGGAGTTGCAGGGATAACTCATCCAACAGGAAATTATTTAAAATCAACAGTGAGGGAGCATGTTCTGTATTGATGAGAGATAGAGTGGATGGGAATGATCCATTTCCATGAGCAGAGAGATTAACAATACGGCAATTGTCGAGTAACAAAGATGTTCTTGCATTTTTACAGCGCCTTTCAGCACTACTTCAGTCACAGACACTGAAGTAACTTTGAAATAGATGTGTCATTGTCAAAACTAAAGTGCTAATCAGGGCAGTCTTTCAACCAGAGGTCAAAAAGACCACTCAGAACTGGCCCTGGAGACGCCAGTGAGATTACGCTTTACTTTAAGCGTTTGTTCCTCTCTGGTTTATATCCAGAATAGTGCAGGACTGGATGTTCTAATCTCAGGGGAAGGTGTTACCTACGAAGACACAGATGAGGAGGATGTTCTCACGTTCAGAGGGTAGCAAGTATGTAGAAGTATTTACAGCAGATGTCTGGCAAGACTCATATATTTAAGCCTTCAATGTACTCTCTATTAATAGCATGGAGCAAGTGGTAGAGTGAAATGTGCACAAATGTGCTGACAATTCACACTCGTGGGAGCGCATATTATATTGAGAACGTGGCATTTCGCACAGGCATATAGATAGGTTGAATGAATGGGGAATAACTTGTCAGATGCAGTTTCATGTCGGCATTATGAGGTCATGCACTTTGGTCGGAGAAGTCAAAAGAAAGAGCACTATTAAAATCGAGAGAAAGTAGAAGAAACGTGTGAGACAGAGGAATCTCATGCCTGACACAAGCATGTTTAGTATCATATTCCTTCCCTGACAAAAAGGATGGCTTCCTTTCCGAATGCTCACAATGAAAGAGATGGTTTCCAAGGAAAGTAAAAAAACCCTGAAATAAATAGCCTATTCGAAAACAAAGGAATGAATTGAGTCGTTCCAATGGACAACTTTGATGCTTATGGCTCTCTAAAATTGGTTTATAATGGAGCTGGAAGTGGGAATTGGAAGAGCTGGGGAGTGAAAGTCAGGTCGCCCATGTTTACTGTCATCCTTCTTCTATCTTCCTCATTTTTTGTATGTTTTATTTCGCGTTGTGGATACTGTGAGTGCGCTTGTAAACCACACCGCTGGTGACTTTTTTCCCAGACAGTTCTTCAACACGACTCGTAAGAATTCAACATTCTTTCCTCCTGAATCTAGGTAATTTCTAAACACTGTGCAAATATCACCAGAACCTCGACATTTTCCACGCCTGTCTGCCTTCTTGCAATATCAGTTGATTCATTACTGTGCTCCTTTTGCACAAATCAAGAACGAACCAAACCGCATCAATTGTATCTAGACTGTGAACACAGCTAACTGCAGCCGCTCCCCAGAGTACTGGCAACTGTGTGATCACAGAAGCACACATTGAACAGCCAGGAAACTCAAAATAATTACAGTGC
This sequence comes from Chiloscyllium punctatum, assembly GCF_047496795.1. NCBI lineage: Eukaryota > Metazoa > Chordata > Chondrichthyes > Orectolobiformes > Hemiscylliidae > Chiloscyllium > Chiloscyllium punctatum. The sequence goes on along the minus strand of NW_027310110.1, from coordinate 59,343 downwards.
CAGAGGCCGTGCCAGGAACGGCACCTGAGAAACAACAGAAACACTGTTTTGAGCTACGGACTTGGTTATATTTCTCAATCAGCAATCGAACTTTACATTGGTTATATCAACTGATCCCTCACTCAAGGAACCAACAACTTCTGCAAACGGAGGAGAAAATGAGGACATTAGATACTTGACATCAGAGTCTAGAGTGCAGTGCTGGAAAACACAGCATGTCAGACAGTATCTGAGGAGCAGGAGAATCGATGTTTTGGGCATGTGTCTGATGACTTGCTCATGCCAGAAACGTCCATTCTCCTACTTCTTGGATGCTGCCTAACCTGCTGTACTTTTCCAGCAATACCGTCTCCATTCCTGCAGACTGTCATACAATCCAAGCTTCCAGCCGCAGAATCAGCGACACTCAGTGTAATGAGTCAACCTATTGAGGACACCTGGCAGTGGTGTTTAGTGTCATGTAGATCTTCATGAATGTGTGTCGTGAATTGTCTGTCCTGTATAATGTTCCCTGCTCTCACTACGTGCAACATTGTTTGACCATATTTGTATTGTACATGATGGGTATTGGGTCCATTGTTCTGGTGAGTTGTTGTCTAAATGTGCCTTTCGGTTTATATTCTCTCATAGATCCGAGTAGTCAAAGGCTGTGTGTTCCGAGACATTTTTGCTTGATGAGTTGGGTGCCCTCCTAACGTTGTTTGTCTGAAAGGAATTTGCAGGAATATCTATTGTTACAAAGGATTTCTGGAGGATCCAAGAAACACCACAATCAATTGTTCAAAGTGGCAATGCACAGACATGACGAGGACAACAAATTCGACCAGAACAACACGACAATAATTGGACAGTGGTGGGCAGCCAGAGATTTTCTAGAATGACGACACTCATCCAATGACTCCATCAAAGAGCATGTTGACCTGGATGTAACATACCGGGACCTGCAATGAACGACAAGAAGCAGCAACTGAAAGCAGTGGGAAGGAAATCACACCAATTGGAAACACTACAGGACAGCAGAGCTTCATAAGAGTCTCATCAGCCTTGAGGATGTCACCGAGAAAGGGCAGGAAACTGCTGCAAACCAACTTCCCAACACTAACGAACATCCCCACACCATCTGCAAACTACACTGGAACTACAAATCTTTACACAAACCTTGAAACCCTGAAACAGTCAGGGCCGCCCCAGCAGGAAAATGACCCCTTGCATCCCACATGACAGCTGAAGATACGAAACGCCATACTCCAGTGGACATCAGAGCGAACTGCTCTTGCAAGCTACTTGTGCGTGTTCTTGACAAAATAACTGCTTGATTATCCTCATCCAATTTCTCATCATTTGACGTTGTGTGCTTTTAACATTACAAATTTACACCTGAATATGTCTGAATTTTCTGAGCAGTTCTGCCGTTCCAACACTTAGAGACAGTGAGTTCCAAATTCCAACCATTCGTTGTCTGATAACGTTTTTTATGTGCAGCTACACAAACCTTTTTACTCTTATCTTAAATCTATGGCTCCTTTGCGATTTATCCCTCCATCAAATGTTTCGTTAACTGTACATAATCCATACTGCTCATCATTTCGTACATCTCAATACTTTCTCATCTCAATTTCGCCTGCTTTCAGAAAATCAACGCATGTCTGTCTAAAGTTGAATCCAGATAATATATTGGTAAATCACTTCTGCATCATTTCCACAGTTGTCACATCTCTGCTATAATGTGAATTGTATAATTTTACACAAATATCTAGCGAGGGATAAATGATAATTTGAATTAAATGTGGGGAGACAAGAGACATTGGTCTTTTCCAATAAAGCCATTCCCTCGATACTGTTCTGTGCCATTTTCATGAACCCAATGCTCCAATGATCTCTGGTCCATGCAAATAAATCACTATACGTGAGGATTCAAAACCCAACCACATTGTCTGATAGCAGTAAGTGGCTAAATGGTCCTGATGCTGATATTGGGTCACGTTCACCGAACAAGAGTGACAGCTGCAGCACAGACTTAACAGTGTCAATGTGAAAGTGAATGTTAATTTTCCCAATGACCCAGTCACATGGGAGGAGGGCTGGAAAGGGGGAATAGTGATTGTTAAAGGGAGAAAAATCTCCGATATTGGGTGCTGAGTGTGGCGGCTTGAAGCATTAAAACCAACACCTGAGTGAGTATTTCCATCTTAAAATTGATTGTGTCCTTTCTGCGTTTGTTTTGCGCAGGTTATGTGGAGTAACATGGAGCAAATGCTCATTACAGATACTCGGATTTGAATGGAGGTTGCTTGACCACAACGCAGAGGACGGACCACTATTCGATTCCATGAAAAAGCATAATACAAAAAGCCTTTAATGCAATGGCAGAGATAGTCGAGGAACCGCATCACATGCACAACAGGAAAGCCCACTGAGACTGGATTGAATCGTCACCTTGGATATCCCCAGTGACTGTGGAGATTCCATCATTGAGAATGGTGAAGACTGAATGATAGATTTCAATAAAAGATTACATGTACAGGCAAGAGTTCACAAATATTGTTGAAATTATTGGTTTCAATACACTTGAAGTTTCACATTGTAACAAGGAAGAAACTATTATTGCACACTCTCATCACACCGGTTCCCAGGTCTGGACTCAGTGAAACTGTGTACACAGTGGCGAAGATCCAATTGGAAATTGAGAGTGGAATGAACGAGTGGATATCTACTTTGCCTGCCAGTGACAAACTCCATGAGCATGCAGTCCTACTGTGAAGGTAGAGAGGTGCGTGAAATGCTGAGGCTGCGAGCTCCAAACTCGCTCGGTGAAACTTATGTTGACATGGTGCACAGGGCATTGGGTCGTGGGAAAAGATCCTGAGCTATTTTAATCTGAATTGAAATTATTAGATTAGATCCCCTGCAGGATGAAAACAGGCCCTTCGGACCAACATTTTCACTACAACCCTCCGAAGCTCAACCCATCCCAACCCTATGTTTACCCCTGCCTAATGCACCTAACATTATGGACAATTTAGCATGGCCAATTCACGTGATGTGCATATCTTTTAGATTGCGGGGGGTACCAGAGTTCACGGAGGAAACACATACAGACGCAGGGAGAACTTGTAAACTCCACAAAGGCAGTCGCCCGAGGCTGGAATCGGACGTGGGACCCCGGTGCTATGTGAACCAATGAGCCACCGTGCCACATATTTGCTCACTGAATTGGGGCCCGCAGCCCTCTACAGCAACTATCTCCAAAGAATCACCACTCTCTGACTGAAGATATTCCTCCACGTCTCATTTCCAAATTGTTATCTCTTCACTTTGTCTCTGTGCCCTCGGGTTCTAGTGTGTCATAGTGGGTGAAACATCTTTGCCACATTGGCTCTGCACAGGCCTCTCAGTACTCTGTAAATTTCAAATAAATTGAGTCATTGACTCAGTCATAATTGAAACAGATCGCTATTCCAAACGGTCCATGCTACCATTTATCGAAACTAACGTAGTACCAACTACGTGTACTGGGCTCATATCTCTCTTAACATGTCCTATTCATGCACTTATCTAAGTGCCTTTTAAATGTTGCAACTTTATCCACATTCCTACTTCCTCTAGAACTTTGCACAGGAAACATACCGTGTAAAATAATACAAAGTGAACCTCATGTCTTTTTTTTCACTTTTGTCCTCACACCTGAAAAATACACCCACTAGTCCTGAAATACCCCAAAGAAGGACAGCACCGTTGCAGTTGAGCTAATCTGTACCCCTCAGGATTTAAAAAAACATTTATACGGTAGACGTCAACCTCCTATGCACCTTTGAAAGAAGTCCCAGCCTATCCAGCCTCCCCTTACAGCTCAATCCCTTCATTCCGAGCAACATGCTGGTAAATCTCTTCTTAACTCTGTCCAGCTTAATATTCTTCTTTGTCTGACTTAGAAACCAGAACATAGACGCAATACTACAGAAGATGCTCGCCAACAGTCTGTACAACCTCAGGATAACGTCCCAACTTCAACACTGAGCAACGCATGGAAGCGTCCTAACAGCATTTTAACGAAGCTGACGATATGTGACACGACTTCCAAAGTTCATTCCGTGATCTATTCACGTGTCTATTGCGCAGGACTATTCAAAGCAGTAATTGTAGTTGTACAAGTACTATATGCCTTTATAAATCAAACTGCAGTACGTTACATTTGTTCAAGATAATTTCTCTTTAAAATTCATTTAATCATATACCGAATGATCAATGTCTCTTTTAAATCTTCTATAACATCAGATAACCTTCTTCTCTGTCGACTGTACCACCATGGAGAGTTTTAGCGTCCCTCAGCACAGAAACAGGTCGTTTGGTGCACACAGGTACATACTGATCATAATGCCGGTCCACATTAACCGCATTTCTCTGGACTTGGACCACATCATTCTAATCCTTTGCTCTCCATGTATTTGTCCAAAAGCCTTTTTAAATGTTCTTCGTGTACACACAAATACTTATGCTGTCATCTCATGAAATGCATGTCGCTCATGTTGTTGTCAACCACAAACTGATGATCCCTGCGTTCCATATTGTCATCTAAAACATTTACATCAGTCACAAACAAAGGAGCCATCACTGATACCTGTGGAATACTGCCGGTCACAAGCCTCCAGTCTGATAAACAATACGCCAAAACCTCACCCTTTCTCTTGTTGTTAATTGAATTTTGTATCCAATTTGCAAACTCAATGTGAACCACATCTGATCTAACTTTACTCCTTAGTCTTCCATGTTGAATCTAGTTAAACGCTTTCCTAAAGCCTAAGTAAGCAAAGATATTTGTTCTTGCCTCATCAAACCTCTTGCTTACTTGATAAAAACCTCAGAAATTTGCGAGACCCAGTTTCCACCTCACTAAACCGTGTTGATGATCCCCTATATTTCCTGGACTGTGAAAATGCTATCTTCCAAAACCACCTCAAAAAACTTGTGAACCACCAATTTCAAAGTCACAAGCCTGGAGATTCCAGTCTTTTGAATGCATCTATTCTTCAACAAGGTTCGTCAATGTCCAGTCATTTTAAATCACACCCATATTTAGAGATGACACAATTATTTCAGCAAGGAGTCTTGCAATTTGCGCGCTTACCTCCCATAATGCTTTGGGATTCAGTTCAAAAACAGGGTAAACCTCGATGCTAATTGAAACCAGCAACACAGAAAAATATTTACCCCGTGCTGTAATCTATGAAAATTCGATAGTCAAAACGTTTCGCAAAGGTCACGATTTAAAGGGAAAATATCAACTTTTTTCTTTATGTCTAACAGAGTATGAAAACTAACAACTATTTACAGCTAGTTTCTCTGAAACCAATCTTTTACCATCCACTCTGCAATAATATTCTGATACTAAAAGATTCCCAATAATGATTTAAAAAGTAATCATGGTTCAAAACCACTCAGCTTTTTCAAGTCTCATTTTGTGGATTTTTCTGGGAAGATTCTCTCCAGGTTTTCCTCGATGTTCTGCCATGCAAACACATTTCCAGGAAGGTACATTTGTAGGATCTCTTGAGCTGGACGTCTCTGAGGCAGTCCTAGATGTTGAAAATGTCCTGATTTATACCCCAAAACATCGGATTATTTCATTGGCTTTAATATTATCAAAACCTGAAGTTCACACCTGGTTTTGATTTCGGATCTTGATTCATAATTTAGGCTGATGGCAATCCAACTCTGCTGGTTGTTTCAAACAAATGTCACATTGTTCCCTTGGTCAGAACAGGTTGTTCTCTGTCCTTGCAAGCTTTTCAACTCTTTTTTTCACACCACGTTCATAACAATACACTAGTCCAGGTTCTGGAGTTTTATACGCCTTTAACATTTTCTGAGATGTCCAACAATTATTTTCCTGTAATATGAAATGTTTATCAGTGTGTATTTCCACGATTTCTGTAGCCTCCTTAAGTCTAACATATCCTTGGCGAACAGACTTCCCAAATTCAGCTGTTCCTCTTTGCTTGAATCCCTCTAACTACTTTCTCTTCGTCTAAACGTCGGAATGTCTTATAAAATAATGTATCAGTACCTCGACATACCAGTTGCTCTAGCAGTTGATTCCATGTGCAAGCCATCCTCTGTGTGAAAAGGATGTCTTGTCATTCGGTGTAAATCTTACGAGGTCTGGACTCCCGGATCCAAGGGAAAACGAACTTTGCTGTTCGCCTTATCGAGAGCACTCCTGATTTTATGAATCTCTATAAAGTCATCTTCGACCTCCGATGCTGCAGTACGACAAGGCAAAGCCTACACAGTCTCTGCTCGTTATATTAAAAATCCAGTCCTGAGAACGTGTAGACTCTTTGTTGCATGAGGCCAGACAGTGTCGAATGTAATCCAGCCGCTAGAAACATCACCGAATCTCAAATTCTTGATGCTTGTTCAAATAGTTTCGGATAAGGTATCGTCCCTTAAATTATGGAGAGTTAACATTTGGTCTCGCTGTCTCCACAATAAAAAATGACGTGAAAAATTCGTTTAATGCCTCTTCCATCTGCTGAGCTCAAAAGCAATGTCAACCTCCTTGATCTTTCAGGTAAAATTTCTCGCGTTGTTCTCTTGCCAGATATGTACTTGTAGACCCTCTTTGGATTATCTTCAGCCCTGGCAGTTTAAATTATTTCACATCCCCTCTTTCCTTCCTGGCCTGCACTTTATTGAAGTCGCTACAAGAAATTCACTTGAACCCTGTTGTCTGTCTGATACAGAATACTCTTTCGTTTTGATTTGTTCCTCAACACCTTTTTCAAACAATGGTCACGTCTTGTGAGTATCCAGCCTGACAAATTCAGCTCAGGTTGAACACATATCTGCCACTGGGAAAATGTTAGTCCGTGATTAAAGTTGGAATAACAGAGCATTAGAAATGCATTATAGAATAAAATGGATTCTGCATGGCTTTGTACAGACGAAATCAGACCTAACACATTTGCAAGTATTTTCAGATCGTAACAAACACAATACGTAAAGGGGAATGCAGTAAATGGAATATATCTGAATTTCTAAAATTATTCAGAACGGTGTTTTATACGATAGCACTTCACAAGCATAGAAGCATGAACCAACACAGTTGGGGTATGTATTAGTCGAGGATTGGGGAATGAATGGAGAGGCGAGGTAATGAGGGCATTTTCATGATAGTAAATTGTAACTTGCAGTTTCCCGGAGCCAACAATATTGGTGCCAAAGCTGTTGACAACATGGACTAATCACCTGTACAACATAAGTTAATGTACTGTTGCTCAGTTTGGGGATGACACAAAATAGATATGGATGCAAGTAATGCGGGCGGCACAGCAACATTGTGGATGGACAGAATTAGGATAAACAAATGGACAAAAACGTAGCGGCATATAACATGCAAAAAAAAAGAGGTTTATGCGTTTTGGCAGATATAAATATTAAGTGGGGAAATACACAGCACAAAGCATCAGCATACAGAGCACTTCGTTTCCTTGTACATGAAATATGAAAAGTTAGCATCCAGTTTCAGCAGGTCGTCGGGAAGTTAAATAATTTTGTTTCACTTTATTTAAACGGAATGGGGACATATGTTTTTTTTTTCAAAATACACATGGCATTAGTCAGATCAGAGCTGGATTTATGTGAACAAATTTAGTCCCCTATTTTATGAATAGCACTTCAGGGAAATTTAATACAAATCATCCTGGATATGGGAGGGTATTCTCGGGAGATGAAACTGAGAATATTGCCCCTGTACTCATTGGAGTGTAGAAGAATGTAACAAGACTTTACTGAGATACATTAGATTATGAGGGACATGATAGGATAACTTAGGAGAGAATGATTCGCCTTGTCTGAGAATCAAAGACCAGAGAACATCATCTCAGAGTAAGTAGTAACCTATTTAAGAAAGATATGGAGGAATTTCTTTCTCTTAGTGCCGACTGAATATGTGAAAGTATTTACTGCAGGCCACTCTAGAAATTGGCAGCTCAGTGTATCCAAGATTACACTGAGATTAGGGAGGGTGGTAAAAAAGGAGGGGGTGTGGCGTTGCTAATTAGACATGGTATAATGGCTGCAGAAAGGCAGTTCGAGGGGGATCTGCCTTTGGAGGTAGTATGGGCTGAAGTCAGAAATAGGAAAGGAGCAGTCACCTTGTTGGGTGTTTACTATAGGCTCGCCAATAGCAGCAGAGATGCGGAGAAACAGATTGGGAAACAGATTTTGGAAAAGTACAGAAGCCATAGGGTAGTAGTCATGGGCGATTTCAACTTCCCAAATATTGACGATCATAGCTGATGTGTGACCTAACGTACAACTTTCAAAACCGTGTAATTTCATCAATAAACTCCTCTGAAACACACAAAATGAGTATTGTAAAACTAAACATCTGCAAATGCTGGGAAATCAGAAATTGCTAGAAAAATTCAGTAGGTCTGGCAGCATCTGTGGAGAGTGAACCGTTCGTGTCCAGTCATCAGTCAGGTGACCAGCTGTAGCTGACCATTCTGTTGTTTCTGTAACACTGGAACAGGCTCTGGTGCGAGGGGAATGAGATTGTCAATAACAAACGAGAAAACAGGAGGATGTACTCAATTAGAATTAGGAATTCATTTACCCCTCCCAACGGGACACTCACCGACACAGTCACACTGGGGAGAGGCCGTTCACCTGTCCCACGTATGGGAAGGGATTTACTCGATCTTACAATCTGCTGAGACACCAGAGATGGCACAGAGGATTTAGTCCCTTCACCTGCTCCATGTGTGAGAAAGGATTCAATCAAATCTCTCATCTGCGGAGACATTAGTGCATTCCCCTCAGGGAGAGGCCATTCACCTGCTCAGTGTGTGGGAAAGGATTCACTCAGTCCTCTGACCTGCTTAAACACCAGCGAGCTCACTCTGGGGAAAGATCATTCACTTGTTTCCAGTGTGCGGGCAGATTCACTCAAATGCAGCACCTGTGGAGACCCCAGTGAGCCCACACAGAGGGAGAGGACATTCAGATGGTCAGTGTGGGAGAGGGGATTCAGTGATTCATCCTGCCCCCGAGACCCCAGCGGGTTCACACTGGGTCGGAGCTGTTCACCCCTCTGTGTGACAAGCGATTTGCTGCATCTTCAACCCGATTGAGAGCCCAGTGAGTGCTCACAGGGAAGTGGTCATCCCCCTGCTCTGTGTGGACTGCAGGACTCTGATTCTGATGTTACTGTCCATCAGAGTCTGGAGTGGACCTTGTACATGATGACACTGTTGGAGTATTGATGTTGTTGTTGTTAACCACATTAACTGGGCTGGAGGTGACTGAACTTACATTGCCACTTTCTGAACCCCAGGATGTCTCTCTGGGCAGTAAGTCTCCACAAACAGCAATGTGACAATGAGCAGGGATCATCTGTTTTAATTTAAATTGTGACTGTAGCACGGCTGCTTCACAGCATCAGGTACAAGGTTGGAGTCCAGCCTTGTCCAACGCCCTGCGTGAAGTTCCCACATTCTCCCCATTATAGTGTGGGTCCCCTCCAGGTGATCTGGTTTCCTCCCACAGTCCAAAGATGTGCAGGTTAGGTGGATCAGTCGTGCTAAATTGTCCACAGTATCCAGGATTGTGCAGAATAGGTGGATCAGCCATGGGAAATGCAGTGTTATAGTGTTAGAGTGATCTGGGCGTGATGTTCTTTGGATGGTCGGTGGGGTTTGATGGGCTAATGCTCTCCTTCCACACTGTAGGGATTTTATTCTATGATTGAGAATAAAGGCTACACAGTAGGGTGTCCTTGGAGAAGGAGCATGTAGTGTGGATCAATGCTCTCAATGCCTTTAGATAGAGGTGGGCACCGCAGGGGATACAGTATTTTATCTCTACCGATGCCCTCTCCTCACAACTCTACTTTGATTTAGTCCCTTCTCACTCTGTCACTTGTAATGGTTTGCTTGATCCGTAATTGGCTTTGTTTGGAAATATTCAACTGGTTACACAAATGGTTTACTGCTGGTGATTATATGTCTAGATTAGAGTGGTGCTGGAGAAACATATTGATTGGAAGCTCTTTAGATCAAGTACATTGGACGGGGCGATGTTTGTGCAGTGCGCCCAGGAAGCTTTTCTGACTCAGTATGTACATTGTCCGACCACAGGGGAGGCCATATTGGATTTCGTACTCGGTAACGAACCGGTACAAGTGATGGGTTTGTTTGTGGGCGAGCATTTTGGTGTTAGTGACCACAATTCTGTGACTTTCACATTGGTTATGGAGAGAGATAGGTGCATGCAACAGGGGAGTTTTGTTCAATTGGGGGAAGGGTAAATACAATGCTGCAAGATAGGATCTGAGGAGCATAGGTTGGGAGCATAGAATATCAGGGAAGGATGCCATTGAAATATGGAACTTTTTCACGGAACAGATACGACGTGTCCTTGATATGTATGTATCTGTCAGGAAGGAAAGAGATGGTCGTGTGACGGAACCTTGGTTGACGAGGGAGGTTAAATATCTAGTAAAGAGGAAGAAGGAGGCTTACATAAGGCTGAGGAGACAAGGTTCAGACAGAACGTTGGAGGGACACAGGATAGCCAGGAGGGAGCTGAAAAAAGGGATTAGGAGAGCTAAGAGAGGGCATGAAAAATCTTTGGCGGGTAGGATCAAGGATAACCCAAGGCCTTTTATGTGTATGTGAGAAACATGAGAATTACGAGAACGAGGGTAGGTCCGATCAAGGACAGTAGTGGGAGACTGTGTATTGAGTCAGAAGAGATAGGAGAGGTCTTGAATGAGTACTTTTCTTCAGTATTTATAATTGAGAGGGACCGTATTGTTGAAGAGGGAGAGTGTGAAACGGACTGGTAAGCTAGAGGAGATACTTGTTAGGAAGGAAGATGTGTTGGGCATTTTGAAAAACTTGAGGACAGACAAGTCCCGCGGGCCTGACGGGATATATTCTAGGATTATGTGGGAAGCAAGAGATGAAATTGCAGAGCCGTTGGCAATGATCTTTTCGTCTTCACTGTCAACGGGTATGGTACCAGGGGACTGGAGAGTGGCGAATGTTGTGGCCCTGTTCAAAAAAGGGAATAGGGATAACCCCGGGAATTACAGGCCAGTTAGTTTTACTTCGGTAGTAGGCAAAGTTATGGAAAGGGTACTGAGGGATAGGATTTATGAGTATCTGGAAAGACATTGCTCGATTAGGGACAGGCAGCACGGATTTGTGAGGGGTAGGTCTTGCTTTACGAGTCTTATTGAATTCTTTGATTAGGTGACCAATCTGCGGATGAGTGTAGAGCAGTGGATTAGTGTACATGGATTTTAGCAAGGCATTTGATAAGGTTCCCCATTGTAGGCTTATGGGGAAAGTCAAGAGGCATGGGATAGTGGGAAATTTGTCCAGTTGGATAGAGAACTGGCTAACCGCTCGAAGTCAAAGAGTAGTGGTAGTTGGTAAATATTCCGCCTGGAGCCCAGGTACAAGTGGGGTTCCGCAGGGATCAGTTCTGGGTCTTCTGCTGTTTGTAATTTTTATTAATGACGTGGAAGAGAGATTCGAAGGGTGGGTCAGTAAATTTGCAGAAGATACGAAGATTGGTGGAGTTGTGGATAGTGAGGAGTGCTGTTGTCGGCTGCAAAGGGACTTAGATATGATGCAGAGCTGGGCTGAGGAGTGGGAGATGGAGTTCAACCCTGTAAAGTGTGAGATTGTCCATTTTGGAATGACAAATAAGAATATGGAATACAGGGTTAACGATAGGGCTCTGAGTAAGGTGGAGGACCAGAGGGATCTTGAGGTCTATGTTCATAAATCTTTGAAAGTTGCCACTCAGGTGGCTAGAGATTGTAAGAAGGCCTATGGTGTATCAGCGTTCATTAGCAGAGGGATTGACTTCAAGAGTCGTGAGGTGATGTTGCAGCTGTACAGAACCTTGGTAAGGCCACATTTGGAGTACTGTGTGCAGTTCTGGTCGCCTTACTTTAGGAAAGATGTGGAAGCTTTGGAGAGGGCGCAGAGGAGATTTACCAGGATGTTGCATGGAATGGAGAATAGGTCGGACGAGGATAGGTTGAGAGTGCTAGACCTTTTCTCATTGGAAAGGCGATGGGTGATGAGTGACTTGATAGAGGTTTACAAGATGATCAGGGGAATAGATAGAATAGACAGTCAGAGACTTTTCCCCCGGGTACAACAGAGTGTTACAAGGGGACATAAATTTAAGGTTAAGGGTGGAAGGTGTAGGGGGGATGTCAGGGATAGGTTGTTTACTAAGACAGTGGTGGGGGCATGGAATGCGCTGCCTGTGGGAGTGGCAGAGTCAGAATCATTGGTGACCTTTAAGCGGCAATTGAATAGATACTTGGATGGTGCTTAAGCTAGGACAAATGTTCGGCACAACATTGTGGGCTGAAGGGCCTGTTCTGTGCTGTATTGTTCAATATTCTATGTTCTATGTTCTAAGACTGTGAGAAACAGATTTTAATCAGCAAGATATTCAAAGGTTAGGTGCTATTGCAGGAACTTGAATCTGAGGATTATCAGATCAGCTGCAATCACACTGAGTGGTGAGAGCAGACTGCACAGGTTTAATTGACGACTTCTGCTCTTGTATCTTATTATCTTTCCTTTCTGGACTTTCAATCGCTTCTGTTTTTCCTTTATCAATGAATTTACCGGGCATTAGAAGAAGAAGATTTACAGTGCGAGGGCCAAAAAGCAAATATCACTTCAGTATCTGATGGTGTTGTCCAGTTGATTGTTGCCTGAATATGATTCGCTTTTGAACATGAAAGGGAAAAGCATCATTCACAGTGTGGAGAAACTGTACACGTGTTGTACATGTGGGCTGGGCTTCACCAGATCATCTTCCTAGTCAGAACATAAATACAGTCAGACGAGGGAAAGGCCATTCGTCTGTTTCGAGTGTGGGACAGAATTTACTTGATCCACTACGTTGTTATAACAACAGCAAGTCCACATAGCGGAAATGTCTTTTAAATGCCCTGAACGTGGGAAGCGGCTTAAAATCTCTGAGAATCTGTTGACCCATCAATATGTTGACACTGATGAGAAACTTCATTTGCTCCCAAACTGGGCCTGGATTAAAGTGGTTAATTGGACTCTCTGTGCACGCGCCATCTCACTGTGGGGAGAGGCTGTTCACCTGCACTGGTGTGGGAGGAGATTTTATGTGAAATCCAACCTACTGAAACAACAGCAAGTTCACAAGTGAACAAAGTGCCTCGTTTTTACTGTGCTTCATTGTGTGCCAAAGTCTCAACCAAAAGTTTTGGTTTGAATTCCAGTTAACTGTGGAGCTATTCCATAGGGTTTAATATATAGGAAAGGATTAGAAGGTTACGGGGCAATGGCAGGGAGATGGGGTTAGTCTGAATGCACATTTTGGTCGGAATGGGCCAGTTTGGAACAAAGGGTCTTCCTCTGTGCTTTAGGACTCTATGACTCTCACAACCATTGCTTGTCTCCCACTGAATGTCATATTGTACTTTCCCAATATCTGACCCTCTTCATATCTTTGTACTGTCTGAACATCAGGCTGTCGGTGGCACGGTGGCTTAGTGGTTAGTACAATGTCAGGGACACAGGTTCGCTTCCCACTTCGGGTCAATGCTAGTTTGGAGTTTGTGTATTCTCCCCATATCTGCGTGGGTTCCCTGCGGGTGTTCTGGTTTCCTGCTGCAGTCCAAACATGTGCAGATTAGGTGAAATGGGTATGTTAAATTGCCCAGATATTACATTATTAGTCAGCAGAAAATGGATTACTCTTCGGAGGGTTGGTGTAGGACTTATTTTGCCAAAAGGCCTGTTTCCACACTCTAGTCATTCTCATACTAAAAATTAGCCAACGTGCCATCTGTTCCTTCATCTAGATCGTTAGCTGTATAAGGTGAAATTTGGTGCTCCCAACACTGAGCCTTGTGGCAATGCTTGTCACTGACTGCCATCGTGAGATGGCACATTTTATGCTTACTCTCTGCTGGCTTCAATCGATGCCAGCACGTTGCCTCTGACACAATGGGTCCCCTTTCTCTGTAACCTCCAGTGTAGCAATTTGTCAAAGGACGTCTTGAGGTGTAGGTAATAATATCCATTGGCTCTCTTAATATGCTCAGTACTTCCTCAAAACATTCTAGTCTGTTTGTCAGGCATGACTGCCCCTTGATGAAACCATGCTAACTCTGCTCTATTTTACCATCAACATCCAATGATAGAGAAATCGCATCCTTCATAATGGATTTCAGAATCTTACCCACAACCGAGGTTAGGTTAATCAGTCTGTAATTTTCTGTCTTCTGCCTTACTCCCTTGTTAAATGGGGTGTCACGTTAGAGATTTTCCATTCCACTTTGCCCTTTCCTGATTATAGTCATTCCTGAAAGATCACAACTAACGCTTGCACTACACCTTCAGCTATCTCCCTTACAAGGCTTGGGTGTAGTCCATCTGGTCCAGATTATTTCTCTGCATTCTGGCTCTTCAGTTTTCTAACCCGTTCTTTTTGGTAATGACCACCATACTCCGTTCTTCCCCTCACTCTGTTGATTTTTTTGGGAAATTAATCTTGTCTTCCACTGTGAAGACTGACGCAAAGTTCCTCATCCATTCCTTTGTTCCCGACCACGACCTCTCTGGCATAATTTCCAATATCTACTTTTGCCTTTATTTTGCACTTTATATATCTAAGTGGCTAGCTTACCTCCTTATTTAATTTTCTCCCTCCTGAAATATTTTTGTTGCCCTCTGTTGGTCTTTATAAGCGTCCCAATACTTTGGTTTCACACTGCCCTTCACCACATTATATACTTCTCTCCTTTGCTCTGATGCTATCCCTCACTTCCCTCGTCAGCCATGGTTGCCTCATCCTCCCTGTACCATGCCTCTTTGTCTTGCAATGTATCTCTGCTGTGTCTCCTAAATTACTCTTACAGCCTCCTGCCATTGCTGTTCTACTGTCTTTTCTGCTAGGCTACTCTCCCAGTCAATTCTACCCAACTTCTCCCTTATGCCTCTGCAGTTGCCTTTATTCAGCTGAATTACTGTTGCCTCTGATTCTATCTTCTGCCTCTCAAATTGTAGTATAAATGCTATGATCGCTGCTTCCGACGGCTTGCTTCAATTTAAGATCCCTTATCTAGTCTGTCTCTTCGCACAACACTAAATCCAGTATTGCCTGTTCCCTCATGGATTGC
Source organism: Chiloscyllium punctatum (assembly GCF_047496795.1). Lineage (NCBI taxonomy): Eukaryota > Metazoa > Chordata > Chondrichthyes > Orectolobiformes > Hemiscylliidae > Chiloscyllium > Chiloscyllium punctatum. Next base: position 44,141 of record NW_027310110.1, on the reverse strand, counting down.
ACCACAAGCTACTCAAAAAAAAAATCTTGTAGACATTTCATGAATTTCGTTTCTTACAATCCATTACCAATCTGATTTTCCCATTCCCCCCTGAATATTGATATCGCCCATGATCACTGTAACCTTGCTTTTCCTAGACATCTTTTCTATCTCCTGATATATCTGATGGCCCAGATCCTCACTACTGTTTGGAAGCCTGTATAAGACTTCAACTATCGTTGCTTTAACATTGTGCTTCCTCAATTTTACATATGCAGATGCTACACCATCTGACCCGATGTTATTTCTTGCTATTGATTTAATTTCATTTCTTACTGATAAGGCAACCCCACCTCGTCAGCCCACCAGCGCATCTTTTGGATAGGGTGCATATCCTGGAATATTTAGCTGCCAATCCTGATCCCCTTGCAGCTATATCTCCGTGATGCCCATCACGCCATACCTGCCAATTGCGATCTGGGTCACGAATTCATTTACCCTATTCCTCATACTGCATGCATTCAGATATAATGCTGTCAGTCCTTAATTAACCATCTCTCCTCTCATTGTCATTCATATTCCAGTGTGCTTGAAGTTTGTTTGTTAATCATTTCTAGATACTCTATCCTATTAAAGTCTGTGATGGAGATTTTAATAATCTATCCTGAATTCTGCACTCTTACCTCCTCTTTTAATTCAGGTTTCTAATTACCCCTATAACTGATTCCCGTTCCCCCACTCCTATTCCATTTACATCTCTGTCTATCGCCCGAGTTAAGCGATTCATTCGGACACTGGTCCCAACATGGATCTGATAAAGGCTGTCCCATCAGAACAGGTCCTTTCTTCCCCAGAAATGAGATGCGTTTATTCAACACAAAATACAGCGACAAAATGATTTTCTCGACAAACCAGAATATGAAATGTACAAAGAGATAAGATTGTTCAAATACCCTCATGATATCGAGCTCTATGAAGTGAAATGTGGATTACTAAACCATGGAAGTGGGGTGCAAACCTTTTCAGTCATTACTTGACCCACAGCTGAGATGCTGATTTGCCCTCTGACAGTGATCCCCCTCACTGATATTCTCTGGCTCAGTCACTCGCACAGTGTCTCAGGGGGTTATCAGTTCCTGCTATCATTGGCACAGTCTATTTAAATTAATCCACCTTCTCTCTGGAGCCAGTCAATTGGGCTATTGGATTCTGTTTAGCTGTCAGCCACTCAACTCTGTGATATTATAGAAGATAAATGATCTGGGATCACAACCAGTATCACCATGGTACTCACAGGGGATGGCTCCCAAACAAAGAGTTTTTTGTTCAGGGGAAATGTTTAAATAAAACTTCCATCTTCTGTCTATTTCTTCTCATGCTGTCCCCTGATCTATCTAATTTCATCCCCATTTCACACCCCTTCATTTCTCACTCACTCTGTCACTCCGTTTTCGCTCCTTTCTGTTCATCTCCCTTCATATTCTTTCTTTCTATTTCATTCTCTCTCTCTTTCTGTCAATCTCCAATAATTCTCTCTGCTTTCTGATTGCATAGTTGGAGAGCTCGTGAATGTACGAAGGACTGAATGGCTTCCATCTGTGCTCTATTAATTCTGTGGTGCTCTGACCCACAATAAAAATATTAGGTGCCTGTAGAGACAATCTGGTTCAGTGAAGGACACAGGTCACAATCATCCATTATCTCTGTCTGTTCTCTGGTATACAGCGACATCGAAATATCTGTTTCAATAAAATAGATTGAAATTCGAACAGTGGAGAGGACGTTCGCCAGATGATATTGCAATCAGGATTTAATAAACAGCTGCCACATACAAAATGTGGATTTGCCTGATAGCTACTCCTTCCAATTAACACTCCCTAGCTCCTGCCTGATACTGACATAACTTGCCTTACTCCAATTCCATAGCTTCTCAAAAGGACCTGACTTATTCATGTTCTTAGCTATCTTAAAAATGAAGGAGTTTCCAAAATGATTCCACAATGCTGTCCCTCTGAAATGTCAGTCAACTGTCCAGGCTCATTAGCCAATAAGAGGTCCAGTATGGCCCTTCCTGTAGTGGACAACCCACATACCAATTCAAGTAACCCGCTTGGATGCACCAAATTCTGCCCCGTCTAAGCCAATTGCTCTAAGGGAGTCCCCGTTAATATTGGGGATTTTGAAGTCAATCACTATGACAACTCTGTTTTTATTACACCTTTCCATAACTGGTCCACACATTTGTTCTCAAAGTCTCAGTGGCTGTTGAACGGACTATAGTGTAATCCGAACACAGTAATTGCATCAATCTTATTTTTGTGCTCTACTCATATTGCCTCAGTGGATGAGCCCTCCAGAGAGTACGACCTCTCTGAGTGCAAATGCAACATGATCCCTCATTAGTAATACAGCTCCTCCACCTCTTTTACCTTCCTTTATATCTCACCTAACACAACAATACCCTGGAATGTTGAACGCCCAGTCCTGTCCCTCTCCAAACTAAATGCCTGTAATAGCTGCAACATCATGATTCCATGATTTGAATCAGGCTGTAAGCTCATCTGCTTTACCCATATTAATCATTGCGTTGATATAAACACACTTCAGCCCAGTGCCATCAGATCCTGAGTCGAAAGGATATACACAAGAAGGACGGGATGGACCTTAATTGGCAGCAATCTCCGATATGTGGATCATTGGGATTTGCAGGTCGGTAGGATGTTCGCAAGAAGAACGGGATGGACCTGAACTGGCAGCAATCTCCTGGCAGGCAGGTTTGCTGTTGTCAAACAGAAGGGTTTAAGCTAGTGTGGTCGTTGGGGGGAGGGGGGAACAGTGGGAACCAGAGCAGTCGGTCCACAAGTACACGACTGAGGCGGGGTTGGTGACTAATCCCAGTCGAGCTAAGACCAACAACAAACAGACAGAGGTTACTGAACACAATGAGCCTGGCAGTCTGACGTACACTGATTATAATGTGAGGAGTATGACAGGTAAGACGGGTGAACTTGGAGCTTGGGTGAGTATATATCACTGCTATGTTAATATTATAGAGATCTGTTTGAGAGAGGGACACGGGAATCCCAATGATACACATATCAGAAGTGCTGCCTCCTCTACCAGTTCTTTGCCCATGTATTTAACTCTACCTCCATCCTATTCCTAACCTCATTGGCACATTGAATAATCTTGTCGCATGAAAATGTACATATCATTTCAGCACAACTCCGGCATTTGCTTTTTCTTTAAAATGGACAGACTTGACAATAAATACTTACGAGTGAGTTCATTAACTGGGAAAGAGGAGTCCTCTGAATCAGTCCAGTGATGACAGGATCTGATATCTATCACCTCCACCAAACCTGCTTGACAACGACCTCCATTTTTCCAGAGGGGCGGGGAGAGGAGGAGGAGTGAAGCGAGGGCTGCTGGGAAGGTTAGGGCTTAATTTATATCTTGGCTGTTTTTATACCGAGATACTACACGTATATCTCCCTGACGCCCCCCTCCACTAACCAGAAGAAAACGATCCTGTAAGGTAAGGCTTTTATATCTTATCCATCTTTTTCATTTATTTAAGTGCATTGTTTGGTTTTAGTTAGTTCATATAAAGTTAAGCTTACAATGGCAGGGGACATCAGACGCGTCGCATGTGACTATTGCTTGATGTGGGAGCTTAGGAACATGTCTGTCGTTCCTGACTCTTACACTTGCAAGAAATGTGTCCAGCTGCAGCTGTTGTTTGACCGCATGATGGCTCTGGAGCTGCGGATGGACTCACTGTGGAGCATCCGCGATGCTGAGGAGGGAGTGGATAGCACATTTAGTGAACTGGTCACACCGCAGGTTAGGATTGCTGAGCGAGACAGTGAATGTCTCCAGCTACCACATGATGCAGAAATAACACATCCCCCGACCCACCATCGTTATTGTATTTAGCTAGTGCTGAATTTGTTTTTTTTTTATTTTTAAATGTTTTTATATCTCTACTTATGCAACTTGTAACCAATAGATGAACAAAATTCAATTTAAGGCAGATTCATATTTCGCAGAGTTCCAATTAGCCAATCAAATCACATTTTTCCTTGTCAAACTTGCACATCATCATCTGTAAGAATTCTGGCAGACTTGTCAGTGAGACCTCTCCTTGACGAAGTCATGCTGTCTCAGCCCTTTTTACGATGCACCTCCAAGTACTGCATTACAAGGGCCCAGTTCTGCAGCAAAATATCCTAGGCCAAGCCATCTCCAGCTGCTTCATCAATGTCCTTCCCTCCATTATAAGTTCAAAAGTGGGAATGTACAATGACAAATGTGCAATTAATACCACCCACAACTCCTCAGTTTAAATTTAACATAGCACAATCCATTAGAGATTGGGCACCTTTAGATTTAGTCCTAGTAATGAGAAAGTCTAATTGCTAGGCCCCAAGGGATCCTTCCATATCCGCCACAAACTCACCTGCACCTCCACACATATCATTTACTGCATCCTCTGCACCCGATGTTGCTTCCTCTATATTGGGGAGACAGGCCGCCTACTTGAGGAACGTTTCAGAGAACACCTCTGGGACACCCGGACCAATCAACCCAACCACCCCGTGGCTCAACACTACAACTACCCCTCCCTCTCCACCAATGACATGCAGGTCCTTGGACTCCTCCATCGCCAGACCATAGCAATACGACAGCTGGAGGAAGAGCGCCTCACCTTCCACATGGGAACCCTCCAACCACAAGGGATGAACTCAGATTTCTCCAGTTTCCTCATTTCCCTTCCCCCCACCTTGTCACAGTCCCAAACCTCGAACTCAGCCCCACCTTCCTAACCTGCAATCTTCTTCCTGACCTCTGCGCCCCACCCCCACTCTGGCCTATCACCCTCACCTTAACCTCCTTCTACCTATCGCATTTCCAACGCCCCTCCCCCAAGTCCCTCCTCCCTACTTTTTATCTTAGCCTGCTTGGCACACTTTCCTCATTCCTGAAGAAGGGCTCATGCCTGAAACGTCGATTCTCCTGCTCCTTGGATGCTGCCTGACCTGCTGCGCTTTTTCAGCAACACATGTTCATCCTAAATTATTGACAAGGTTTATAAATACAACATGCAGAGCTGGCAGAGCGTACGTAAAAGTTGAGTTCAGCTCTGTGTTCAAAATGCTTCTTCAGGCTCCCTCAGAAATGACCTTAACTACATCACTCTGTACATTCCCCAAAATAAGAACAGCAAGAGATTGTCCCACTATTTCCATCGCTGTGAGCATCATGTGGTGAGGAATACAATCTCCAAGGTTACACAGCATCCTGGCTTGAATCAATATCATTGTCCCTTCACTGTCATTTGTTTAGAATTCTGTGGCTCTCTTTGAAACATATCAGTTGGTGTCCCTGCACCACGAGGATCACTGGAGTTCACCACCATATTCTGAATGGAAATTAAACATAGGCAATAAATGCTGGTCTTGCTAGCGTAATTCACCTTACAAGAACAATTGACAGGAATCTGCTCTATTAAAGGCATCCATTCTAACGTATCTGATTTCTAACGCAGTTTTAATGAGGCTTTTACTTTGACCTAAGCATCTGATCTTTCTGTTACTCCATGAAACTTCCACGAGTGCGTTTAAAATGCTGATTAAAAATCACATTTGCAAGTTGTGCACATCATTCTGAAAGGGAGAGCCTTTTTTGCAGTTGAGAATGCTTTTATTATTTGTCAGTATCTAACGGCAATAGCAACGAAGAAACTAAGATCAGGAGTAAGTGACTGGACAACGTGAACCAAACCTGCCATGTGATAAGATCATGGATGATCTGATTGTGGCTATGCCCTATAATTTTAATTCATAATTCATAGCCGATAAACTGTCTGACTGTGTCTTAAGAATATTCAATGTCTCACCTTCCATCAATCTCTGGGAAGGAAGTTCCCACAGACGCAGAGCCCTTTGAGATGGTTAAAACAATCACCAACTCCTTCACTGGGATATTCTCCAGTTTCCAGGAGTCCATCCATGTCTGTAAATCTCTTGCACAAATTGAAATATTGTTTCAGCATTCAACTTGAATAGACTACTCAGAATATTATGGGTTTAAAAGGGATCATGCGTTGTTTGCCTAAACCCTAACTGATCCAAAGCCAGTCTGACAATGTTCTTCCAGAGATAAATGCTCCTCACAGGAATCAGTTGAGTGAATCTTCTCTGGACTGCTTTTCATGTCATTGGGCCCTCAGCTCTCCTAATGTGGTCTCACCGTACACTACAAAACTGTAGGATACCTTCCCTACCCTTGAATGTATTCTGTTCTAAAAGGTTTGAAAATTTATATTGCCTCTCTATGATGTGCACGCAACGTGTTTTTTTTTTGTTATCCAGGTGTCTGATTTATCTGTGCCTCAGCTTTGCAATCTCTCCATTAGAATAATGCACTGTTTTTCATTCAAACCACCAATCTATTCAAATACAGACACATGTTTCCTGCTATGCCCCATATACCAATATATCATTCACTTGACCCACTTCGAACTCTCTGTAATACAATGAAGTGGATGTCAACATCCATCTTGGTAATTAAAAGCAATGCACCCAACGAAGAGAGTATGACAAGTGATGTAACCCACTTCCTTTTTGACAACCCAGTTTGTTATAAAGGAATGGTTCAATGAAATGGAATCCTTTCACGCATTCTGTAATTAACATGTACTATTTGCTTGTCTAGGGGTGACACCGTGGCTCAGGGGCTAGCACTGCTGCCTCATAGTGCCAAAGACCCAGGCTTGATTCCAACCTCGTAAAACTGTCTATGTGGAGTTATCACAGTCTACTCGTGTCTGCGTGAGCTCAAACACGTGCTCCTGCTTCGTCTCACTATCAATGATGTGCAGGTTACTTGAATTGGACATGCCAAATTGCCCATAGTGTTCACGGATGTGTAAGTTAGGTGCGTTAGTCAGGGGTAAATATAGTCAATAGTGTAGAGGAATGCATATGAGTGGTTTACTCTTTGGAGGGTCAGTGTGATCCTTGTTCGTCCGAAGGGCCTGTTTCCCTACTCTACGTATTCTATGATTCTAACTTTAACAGTGAACAAATCAGTAACAAACTGAACGATCAGTCTGTAACTAATTACGTTTTCCGGAAAAAAAACAAGATTTTCCTGATATGCGGTTTCATTAATGCGGATTCCACTCATAAATCCATTATTATTAAGAGTAAAATTAAAACTTAGTCTCTCAAAGTTCATCCAGTATGGATTGCCTTGAAATTTCTGTATCTTATTCCCTCATCTTTCTCTGTCTGAAATGCCTTCTCAGTTGTTTTCTGGTTTCAAGAATATTTGCTCAGCGTGTTGTGTACCTTTATTGATGGATATAGCATTTTAGGCCGAGCATGGAGATTTTTTGTGAGACCCCAATATTTCTTTCACACATGACACTTCCCTGTCATCATTTTTTCAACTAGCAGTGGACTCTCCCCCTCTGTCCAATTGTCTCCTTGACACAAGAAATTCTTGTTCTATGATTGGCTTCATATTGTTAACGCTAAAATGGATCCTTAATCTCGAAGTGCCGTTTTAAGTTAATTGGCAGCATTTGAACTGTTGCCTGGATAAAAATGCTGCTTGGGCCTGAAAACCGAACGGGTTTGATCCATTCTGTCAATTTGGGCACCTGCAAACTGCTTAAACACAGACATTTGTTCTTCTGTTTAATCACCAAAAAGCACCTTACCTTTTCAAAGGTCATCATGGTATTGCCCAAAATTTTGCAAGTTCGCCCTTTTTACTCACCAATAGATTGATATGCGCAGTGATACCTCCACCTCGATAATAATAGTCCGATCAAAAAATCCTGATGAAGATTTTTTTATTAACTCTTATTTCAAAACCAGGCAGCTGTCGATTCTTCACCATATTCCTGTCTTCTTTTCTTATTATTGGGGATTCTGCTTCCCAGGTCTTTGGTTGATAAAGGTCCCTGTCAGAGAGCAGATCTTTCTTCTGCCAGGCTGGACTTGTTGGCGGCTTGCTGCTCTTTGCTGCTCTGGCCAACTGTTCAAAATGTTTGATATTTATACCCAAAAAAATTGAATTGTTTTATTGGTTTTAATATTGTAAAAACACTAAATACAAACTTGATTAGCATTTGGCATCTTGGCACATTATTTAAACTGATTGGCTGAATTTGAATTTGTCTCACAGCAACCCAGATACTGCTAGCTGTTTGACCAAATATTACATTTTTAATTTTTCCAGTACTCTGGCCAGTCTTTCAACTCTCTTGAAGGTATAGTACACTTAAAAATTCATAACACTATCCACCCTGTCTAACCCTCTGATTATCTAATATAGATCAATTTAGACAGCTCTCATCCTTCTTCTCTCGAATGAAAACAGCGACAACTACCTCAGTCTTTCCTTATAAGACTTTCCCTCAAAATCAGGCAACATTCTTGCAAATCTCTTTTGAACCCTTTCCAAACGTTCCACATCCTTCCTGTAATGTAGCAAGTAGAAATATACAGTACTCCAAGTGCGGCCACATCGGACTTTTGTGCACCTGCAGTATGATCATGTGGCTCCAAAATTCTATCCCTCTTCCAATAAAAGCTAACATACTGTACGCCTTAACAAGCCTATTAAACAGATTGGCAACATTCAGTGATCCACGTACATTGACACCGAGATCTCTCTGCACATGGACACTGCCAAGAATCTTACCATTGGCCCAGTACTCTTTATTAATTTTGCTACTTCCAAAATGAATCACCTCACACTCTTGCACATTAAACAGAAGTTGCCACCTCTCAGCCGAGCTCTGTAGCTTATCTAAGTCCGTCTGTAACCTGCAACATCCTTCAGCACTATCCACACTTCAGCAACCTTAGTATCATCATTAAATTTACTAACACATCATTTTATGCCCTCATCTAGGTAATTTATTAAAATGACAAACAGCAATAATCCCAACAGGTTCCTCTCTAGGAACTACAGTTTTTAGTGTAGTCTGTGAAAACAGAAAACATTGCTTTTGTGCCTTTGCCATTTTTGAGTTTTTCATCGTTATCTTGTCAGTTTCATCCTGCAAAGAGCCATCACTTAGTTTCACTCTGCGATTCATTTTTATGTACTAGTGAAAGCTTTTGGTATCAGTATTTATGTTTCCGTTCATTTCCTGTCATAGCTTCTTTTAATGTTGTGTGTTAACTCTTTGCTGATTTTTTTGTTTGTTTGCATTAATTCACAGGAAGTGGGCATTGCTGCGTAGGCCGGTATTTATTGCCCATCCTTGATTTCCCAGAGGGCAGTTAGGAGTTATTTACATTGATGTGGATCTGGAGTCACATATCGGCCAGACCAGCTAAGGATGGCAGTTTCCTTCCCCATTGGACATTAGTGAAACAGGTGAGCTTCTCCTGACAATCTATTCATCTTCACCATCAGTTTGCTAATCCCAAATTTGAATTCAAATTTCACCATCTGCCATGGCAGGATTCGAATCCAGCTCCCCAGAACATTATCTGGGTCTCTGGATGAGCAGTTCAGCTGTAATGCACTAGGCCACAGCCTTACCCAATCCCTCCGAGCGTGACTAACTTGTGCAGTATGATTTGCCCTAGTTTTTGCCCTCATGCTGTCATTGAATTCCTTATCTAGACATGGATAAATTTTCTTTGTCATGCAATTCCTCTTCTGTCACAAACATACTTTAATTGAGACATATTTAGTATCCCCGTAAGTATTTGCCAAATTTCTTCATCTGTCCTGCCTGTGACTGTCCCCCCCATCCCCACCCCCCACCCCCACCCCCATCACCTTGCTTAGGCCACTGTAAGTATTATTACCCAACACTAAAGCTCTCGTATGTGACTCTGTTCTCACCAGTATGTTGTGGTCATTCTTTCCAAGAGGATCCTTTCCTGCAAGATCGTTTTTCATTCCTTGCTTATATCAAATCTAAAGTATCCTGCTCTCTGGTTGGCTCCATGACATGTGTTCTTAGAAACAATCCTTCAGCTACTCTACGATTTGTACTTGGAGCCTACCCTTTGCCAAGTTGATTAATTGATTCAATATGCACGTTTCTCCCACCGTTGTTACCTTGTCACGAACCCTCATCATTTCCGACCTCAAAAGTACTTTGGGGAGACGGTGACTGAAAATTACTCTTCCCAAGAGGTTTCTTCAGTTGCTTTTTATTTGCACCTGGACTGATTTTAATTTTGTTCCCTCGTGCCAATATCATTTCTTAATATAGCCTTGATATCATCCTTAACCAACACACCAATTCCACCTCCTTTACCTTCATGTCTATCCTTTCGGAATACCGAGTACCCATGGGCAGTTCACTGTCCAGTCCTGATCTTCCTGTAACCAAGTTACAATCATCCTTACAAGGTCATACCCATTTATCTCAGTACCTACTGCCAGCTCATCAATTTTATTCCAAATACTGCGTGCTTTTAGGCCTAAGGATTTTAAATAAGTTTTTTTTTATTCATTTTTCCCCATTAATAGTTTCTTGAGTACGAGCTTCCTGATCTCACACACCTCACTCCCTTAAGAACCCCATACATACCATCCTCATTTCTTAATCGCTGACATACATCTCTATTATTTATTCCAATCTCCAACTCACATTTTGGACTGATTTGATTCCTTCTCGCAGCATGGTTATGAGACTGGCCGTGACTGACGTCCTACTCACCTCTACATTCTGCTCCGTTCCTGACCTGCTGCTTTGTTTCCCAGCCTCCTGGTTTATTAGTTTAAATCCACCCGATTTGCACGAGAAAACCTCCCCACTAGGATGTTGGTGCTCATCCAGTTAAGATGCAATCTCTACATTTCTTAAAGCCCCCACCTGTCCTGGAAGAGGGCCCAATGATCCAGAAATCTGAAACCGTCGCCCCTGAACTAGCTCTTTTACCATATGTTAATCGTTACCTAATCCTTACCTCTTTTATACGAGGCACTGGGTGTAATTCAGACATTACAGAGAATTGTTTTTTTCTCTCTCTCTCTCTCTCTCTCACACACACACCCTTCATTACTTTGAAGAAGAATACCTGGAACCTTATAAATAATCAGAATGATAAGTGGAATGAAGAAATTAGTTAAAGGTAGGATGCAAGAAATTAGAGTAACGAAATTACTCCTGATTGATCAGAACAGACGAAGATGTGAACTTATTGCAGTAATCAAAATTATGAAAAAGAAAGGGTAAAATAAGAATACTTCCTTTCGCTTAGCTGGCATTGCAGCATCCCAGTTTCAAGATCTTCGGCACAAGACCTTGGAGTGAGATAAGGCAAAAGTTCTTTCTTGAGAGAGTTGTTAGGATTTGGAATGCCCTACCTGGGAGATTTGTGAATGAAGACTCAAGAGGGAACTGGATATATATTTGAACGTTCCCAAATTAAAGGGCAACAGTGATAGAGGTGGCAAATGGGAGGATTTGGGAGAAACCTCACAAGCTAATGCATATACAGTGGCCCAATAGCCTCCTTGTGTACATTAAAGTCCTGTAATCTATCATGTACAGATGCAAGTCAAAGCCAGTATCAGATTATTTCCAGCTGTAAATGTTGGCAAATATCTGATCATTTTGCTGCAGCATAACCATTTATAATGCAAGTATTGCAAGTCCAGCTTGATGATGAAGTCTAATTAGTACTCAGCACACGAATATTTTAAATTTTGTATCCCAACAAATAAAACAATTATTTCCTTTGCTTTGCCACAAAAATCTTTTGAAAATGTCTGACTGTTCACTCACTCGGATTTATGTTGTTCATTCTTTTTCACATTTCACTTTAAATACCATTCATTCTGAAAATTTCAAGGTTTCAAATTGTTGTTCACTTCAATTTAATAACACAAATCATTTATTTAATCTAATATTCTCCATTCATATTGAATTATTGTCATTTTTCAATTGTTGGTAAAGAACTGAAGCTCGCACATTTTGTGAGAAATTAAACTGATCGATTATGTATAAATATTTAAGAACGCAATTTCTACATGACTGTTCAATCGTTTTCTCACTCGGAAAATACAATCATTCAGACGCCAACGACTTTCCAAATGTTGGAGCAACGATGTATTCATTTGAATACTGACAATGAGTATGTAATTGTAGCGTGTTTTGAGAAGATTTGTAGCTCAGGTTGAAGTTTTGGATGTAGGCTTCTTCGTTGAGCTGGGAGGTTCATTTCGAGATGTTTTACCATCTTCATCTTCAGTGGGCCTCAGGGGAACCAACGCTGAAACTTCCTGCTTTCTATTTCTATGTTTTTTTTCTTTGGGTTGGTGATGTCATTTCCTGTGGTGATGTTATTTCCTGTGGTGAAGTCACATCCTGCTCCTTTTCTCAGGGGTGATAGTTGAGGTCTAACTTGGTGTTTTTGTTGATAGAGTTCAGGTTGAAATGCCATGCTTCGAGGAATTCTCGTGCATGCCTCTATTTGGTTTGTCCTAGGATGGATGTGTTGTCCCAGTTGAAGTGGTGTCCTTCCTCATCCGTATGTGAGTATACTAGTGAGAGAGGATGGTGTATTTTTGTGGTTACTTGATGCTCATGTAGGTAAAAGCATGTCATTCTGATCAGCACTATAGTCAGATAACTTGTTCTTTGCTCGATATTAAATAAAATATACAATCTTTAATTTTGTATCATAAAATGTTGGCAGGAAATTATATTTTAGTTCCATAAATATAACATCAACCTAATTGTTTTCAGAGGTGATGCAATTATTGTTTGGTTGAATAATGATATTTCACACTTTTGTGAATCACAATTCACGAACATAGCAAATATCTGATTTTTTCAGATCAGATTGCAATCATAACCTACATTGAAAAAAGACTTTAAAAGATTTGACTTCAGTCACAGCTGCCTGTGATACTGGGTAAGACATTTGTCTGCTCTTAACTGAATCCAGAGAGCTTCCACCTGGGTCAGGGCAGTCATTCAAACATTATTTCACAACAAATTATTTCGACTCCATCTTCGGTCTGAGCCTTGACTGAGGGCAGATGAATGGACATGGAGTGTCAGAATCACATCGCACAAGTTAATTATGGTGATGATATCTGGCCTGCCTCCCAGACTCCAAGCATCTGCTATCTGGACCAGACACTGGGTAAAGACGTTAACAAGTTGACAGTATTCTGCAGCACATTGTGTCTCGCAAAGAAAGCTCCAAAACCGTGTCCAATAAATGCCACCTTCACATTCACCAGTATACAAATAAATTTGTACATCTCCGTTGATGGCCAAAAATTAATACATGGGTCAACCAACAAAATCTATCTGAAGAAAACAGCAGCAAATGACAAGTCCAGAATCACCTTAATAACAGAACTTGACGTCTTCTGTCTGGTGTAGGTCATCACACACATATTGTACTGGTACTCAGGTGACTGTAAGAATGTACCCCAGAAGTGGACGTCTTGGCCTAACGCCCCTACAGAGCGTCCTGATCTCACACACATCACTCCCTCACACATTCAACAAATGAAAAGAATCCACATGCTGAGTGAAACATAGAACAGTACAGTGTAGACCCTTTGGCCTTGACGTCCTGCCGACTCTTTATCGTACTCTAACATCAGACTAACCGATATACCCTTCATTATGCTATCATTCAATTGCATATCCAATGGTCTCTTAATATATCCCCAATGCAGCTGACTCTACTACAGTTGCCAGCAGTACATTCCAACCATCCACCATTCTCTGTGAAAGGAACCTACCTCTGACATCTCCATTCAACCTTCCTCCACTTACCTTTAGGTTTATTCCCCTTGTGATAGATATTTGCACCATGGGAAAAAGTATCTGGCTATCCACTCTATATTTGCCTCTCGTCATCTTATACACCTCTATCAAGTCATCTGTCATCCTTCTTTGCATTCATCAAATGCAACTTTCCAGAACTAAGTAATGGAGAAAGTGAGAACTGCAGATCCTGATGAACTGCTGATGCCCAAAGCTTTGACTCCCCTGTTCCTCAGATGCTGCCCAACTGGCTGTGCTTTGCCAGCGCCACACGTTTCGACTGATCCCCAGTACCTGCAGTTCTCACTTTCTCCATTACTTAGAGCTCTCCCCTCTGCACACTGAACAGGGAATTAATCAGCAGAAACTCGTTGCATGTGGAGCTGACTGTTTATTTCTGGAAAGTTGCATTTGATGAATACATTTATTAAAAGAGAAATTACAATTCAACAAATATTCATTCATTCCCAGAGTTACAGATTTGGTTCATGAATTGGGCAGCTTGAGAACAAACAATGAATGACTAAAGAACTCCGCGTTATAGAGTATTCCAGGTGTTACATTCCAGGCTTAATGCTGGGAATGTTATCGGATAAACAGATGTGATAACGGAATGAGGTGAAATGGAGAAGTGTGACATTTTTGCCATCACAGAGATGTGTTTGAGGGAGATCAGAGCTGACAACTCAATGTCCTGTGGTACAAGATCGAGAAGCACGAGAGGTGGTAAAAGAGGAAATGGGGTTGCATTACTAATTGTGGAGTTAGTTACTGCAGTAAGAAGGATCTATTGAGGCTTGGTGGTGAGAGCTCAAGATCAAAACCATGAAGACACACCGCTGGGGATATATTATAGACTCGCAAACAAAAGAAAGTACAGGAACTGATATAGAACCAGTTTACAGAGGTGTGCTAATACAACAATAGGATCAATATATTCAGGCATTTCAATTCCAAACATTCATTCGGGCAGTGATAACATTTTTAAGAGGGGACAGATGCCTTGAAATTTATTGCAGGGAGCTTCTTATGTCAACGTGTAGCAGATACACCAATGGGCGGGGCTGTGCTGGACCTCACTGTGGGGAACAAAGCCAGTCAGATGTTGCAGGCAGGATTGGGTTGAGCATGAAAGGACCAGTGACCGTGACTCCTATGTCTTGAGTTTGCTAAGGAAAAGACCCAAACATGCTTGAAAAATAAAAGCTTTTTGGATTTGGAAGACCGATTTTATGAAAACATATGACAGGATCTGGCCAAAGTGCAGATGCTTTTGCGTGCAACTGTAGCAGAACAGCGTGGGGCGCGGGTTAGGGGGTCACTTGATCAAAATGTAATTGATGACAGTGTCAGCCCAGCATGTTTAACCGAAGATGAATTTTAGGAACACAAGCCCAGAGAACCTCGGGTGTCGACACAAATTCCGAACAGAATTAATAAGGAAAGAGAAGCTTAAGGCAGTTTCAAAGTGAGCAGGTCAATGGAGGTCGGAAAAAATATAGAAAGTGTGGGGCTAAACTTAAAAAGTCAGTAGAAGAGCACGAAGTGTTGGCGGGGAGTTAAAACATTCGAGGGTAGAGATTAGCAAGAATTCAAAGACATTCTTTCGGGTCATTAAGGGGAAGAGGATAACGCGGGAGAGAATGGGGAGTGTTAGGGACCAAGGGGGTAGCCTGTGCACGGAGCCATACAATATGTTAAACACTGACTTTCTTTCCGTCTTCAGTTTGAAGGAGTCCCTGGATTCAAGGAGAGTGACCGTGTGATCCTTGAATGAATTGATTCAGAAGCTGACAATGAATTGGAAGTTTTTGCCGGATAGAGAGAGTAGACAAATGCACAGACCAGAATGTGCTGTATCTTAGCCTGACGTGAGGAGATTACAGTCTCTTAACTTTTCATTTTTGTTTTGCCTCTGGCCACAGAGAAGGTGTGATAGGACAGGATAACATCTAATATTGGATACAACTTTCAAACAGTGCTAGAAATACCACATGGGGTTAAAGACCATCAAGTCTCACATCAGTGAGAGGGAAATCATTTTCGAAAATTCTTCGGGCTGTTGAGGGTGGCTCATTAAATATCTTTAGGATTGAGGCAGACTGATTTTCATACAAGGTTCATGGGGAAAATGCAGGGAAGTGGAATAGGGGAATTATTAAAATCGATCTCACAAAATTGAGTGGGAAAGCAGACTCAGTGAGTGGATAGACATACTGTTGTCCCTATGTCGAATTGTATCATTTTTACAATAGCCTTGTATTCACTTGAACATTAACCTCTCTCGCTGTGGAGACACAGTTTGGAATGCAGTCAACGGATACAAGGAATTAATAAACGCAGTACTCTTCAACAGAAAGGACCAAGGGACTGTGACAACGCAGATTGGGTGTCGGGGTGAAGATTAGCATCAGCGCAGTTAGCACTACCAGAAGGAAAATCTCCATAAGACATCTTCCAAGGCCAATCAGTGATCTTGGATGGAGAGCAAGTAGTCAGCAGCCAAGTGTCAAGGAGTACTTAATGCCCAAGTGCTACATCACTGCAGTGTCTCTCTCCTTCCCTAACCAAAACTAAATGTGAAGGGGTAGAGAGACATGCGGTTGGTAGCAGAGTCAGTAGTAATGTTTGGCTCAAGAGGTTTTGGACAGCAGCAGCTCAGCGAAAACTACAGGCAAACTCAAATAAAGTCCTTTCAACTTTAGTCTTGCAGCAATGGAGATGGCAGTTAGGACTGTTGAACGTTCCTCCTACGGGATGTAGGGAGCTCAAGGAAATTTCCACAGTCCCTGGTAACTACACGTGTGGAAAATGTACCCAGCTGCAACTCCTGGGAGACTCTGTTCGGGAGCTGGAGCTGGATGCCCTCAGGATCATCTGAGATATTGAGCACTTCATAGATAAGAGCTTTCGTGTTGTGGTCACACCCAAGACTCGCCCCAATCATGTTTCTGTAATGACTATAATATCCCAGTCCCGCGTTAAGATCCATGCTATGAGTACATCAGGCTTACCTATCTGTCCTGTTGCATTTAAATAAAGGCAATTTAATCCAACAGGCGTCCTTGCTCCCTGTTGTGTTCAAGACAGAGAGGAAGTTGGAGACTACCTGGAATGGCGAACGGAGTAGGCAGAGAATGCAGGAATCCCCTGTGGCAATTCCCCGTGAAAACAAGTACACCATTTTGGATACTGTTCAGGGGAAATACATTCCAGGGGAAAGCAGCAGTAGCCAGGTTGGTGGCACTACCATTGACTCGGGGGCACAGTGGGAAACGGTAACAGTTAACAGGACCTTAGAGATAGGAGAGTCGATTGTTAGAGGGACAGATCAGAGATTCTGTGGCCTCAAATGGGAATCCAGAATGTTGAGTTACCGCCCAGTTGCCAGGGTCCAGGATGTCTCCGAGCGGCTGCAGAACATTCTCAAGGGGGAGGGGGAGCAGCCAGAAATCATTATGCACGTTGGCACAAATGACATGGGTAGATGTAGGAATGAGGTCGTACAGAGTGATTAGTGAGAGCTGGGAGAAAAGTTAAAAACCAGGATTTTGACAGTGGTAATCTCCTGACTACTTCCACTGTAATGAGCTAATGAATGTAAGAACAGGAGGATATGGCAGATAAATAAGTAACTAAAGAATTGGTGCGGGGGTGGGGGGGCAGAGAGATTCGGATTTTTACATCATTGTTGTCTTTTCTGTGACAGAGTTGACCTGATCAGGAGGGACAGGTGGCACATGCACTGGGAAGGGGACCAGTATCTTGTTGGCGAATTTTGTTCATGTGACAAGGGAGGATTTAAACTATATTGGCGAGGAGCGATACCCTCATGATCAGGGAGGCAAGAACCAGGCTGGTAGGAGATACAGTACTCAGAAACAATAAAGTGAAGACACAGGTCAGACTGGAACATGATAAGGAGTAAGGAATGCCTGTTGGATTAAACTACTTTTATTTCTGTGCAAGAGGGCTGGCAGGTAAGACCAATAAACTAATGGTGTGGGTAGGAACATGAGATTGGGATAATATAGCTTTTATAGAAACATGGCTAAGCGAGGGTCAGGACTGGCAGCTTCACGCATCAGGGTCCAGGTGCTTTAGGCGGGACAGGGATGGTGGAAGGAGGGGAGGAGGAGTTGAATTTCTGATTAAGGGATTATCACAGCAGTAATCAGAGATAAAATAACTGACCAATCATCCAGCGAGGCTTCGCGGGTGGGGCTAAGAAGGAGAAAGTGGATGATGATGTCACCAGGGTTGTACTATAGGCCTCCAAAGTCAACGTGAATTTGAGTAACAAATATACAGGAAGAAGGGAGACATGCAGGAGCAATGTGGTTGTCATAAGAGTGGATTTTAATTTTTGTAACAGACTTGAGATTGCCAGAGCGTGAAACGATTTGATGGAGTGGAATCTGATAAGTGGATTCAGGAAAGTTTCCTCCAGCAGTATGTAGAGGGTCCTACTTGGGAAGGGGCAAAACTCGAACAACTCTTGGGAAACAGAGCAGGACAGGTGACTGAGGTGACAGTGGGGGAGCACTTTGGGACCAGTGACCATCGTCCTATTAATTTTCAAATAGCTATGGAGAGGGACAAAGCTGGTCCACAGGTTCAAGTTCTAAATTGGGACAAGGGGAATGTTGATGGGATTGGACAGGATCTTGCAGGGGTCGACTGGAGTAATTTGTTTGCAGGAAAATGGTCCGCTGGCTAGAGGGAAGCCTTTAAACGTGAGATAGCTAGAGTTCAAGTTCTATATGTTCCTGTGACGGTGAAGGGCAAGGTTGGCAGGAATGGGGAACCCAGGATGACAAGAGACATTTAGGCATTGACTGGAAAAAAAGAGGGATGCGTGGCTCAGGCACAGGCAACTGGGATCATGGGAGTCCCTGGCGGTATATAAGGGATATAAGAGTTTACCTTTGATGGAAATCAGGAGGGCGACAAAGTGGATATGAAAGAGCGTTGGCTGAGAAGATTAGGATGAATCCAAAGAGGCACTTTAAGAATATGTGAGAAGTCTGGTTGAATTTATAACACAGATGGCAAGCTGGAAGATTGAGTCCAATCCCAAGATCCTGTGCTTAAACAAAGTAGACGACAACAGGATGAGGCAGTAATTTTTCAAAGTGCACAGCAAAATTATATATATTAGTGAAAAGGAAGGACTGTAGGAAAAGGAGTAATCTGCCATTTGTGTCTAAGGAAATAAGGGAGTCTATCAAATTGAAATAGAAAGCATACAAATTGGCAAAGACCAAGGAGAAACTAGGAGATTAGAAAAACTTTAAAGATCAACAAAAAGCTTGATGGGATTTTGACTGGGTCTACAAATGAGTAGCTATCCCCAGGGCAAGAATAGCAGTTTACACTGCTCGAGGAAACCTATTGTGTGGGGAACATATGGCTAATTTAATTGTTGAAGTACTTATCTGAAGAAGTCTGTCAGCATAGAGATGAACATGATAAAGTTAAAAATTAAATCGTGCTTGGAAACCTAGTGCTTCCAAATAAACCTGTTGACGATAACCTAATGCCGTGTGATTTTTAACTTTGTCCACCCCATTTCAACACCGGCTCCTCCACATGAGAATCCTGACAGACAACCCCACCGAAACTGAAGCACCTGTCAAGTATTTGACTGAGCCACGGAGGTGTTGGGGAGGAGTGTGTTGTTTAAACACAAAGTGCTGAATTGAACTAGACTTTTTAAACTGCCGTTGCCACGGAGATAATCGTGACAACCAGCCTCCATTCAAAGCCACAAAGCACTCTAACATGGACTTGGCTGTGTCTCAGTACGTTTTCAGTCACATTGATATTTGAAATATTCGCCCACGGACAGAATGCACACCTTTCCTTCCAGATGAAAAGACCAATGATATTCAGATCGGCACGGATCAAGTAACCATCAGATCTGAACATAAAGTTCAATTTGAATTTCTCATCTGCAAATCCACCCTTTCCGAACCCTACAACAGAGAAAACAAGTCACCATTGTTCATACAGGATGCAACTTTATAAGACAATGATAGTATTAAATTGTAGTTTCCTTGTTCCCCCAAAGCTTCAAATCCCAGTCTCACAATTTCTCTCTCTTGTTAACTGAAATCCAAACCAATCTCGCTCCTCCTTTCCATTACAAGGATGTTGCCAGAGTTGGACAGGGTGATTTCCCTGCAGCTTCAGACGCTGAGGGGTGACCTTATAGAGATTTATAAAATCAGCCGGTCATGGGTAGGGCAAATAGACAAGGTCCTTTCCCCGTGGCTGGGGTATGCAGAACTAGGGGAGAGGGAGGGGAGAGTAGGCAAAGAGGGTGGCCTGAGGGTAGGGGGAAAGAGAGGATCTGGGGATTGAGAGGTGTGGCACAGGTGAGGACAGAGATAGGGGCAGGGGAAGACAGGCAGAGGCAGGGGAGAATCAGAGAACGGGGAGTGGAACAGAGGGGGAGGGAAACAGAAAGGGGGGAACAGAGAGTTATTTTATGGATCTACAACTCAACCCTGTTCCTGTTTTCTCCTCCTCACTTTCAATCCCTCTGAAGAGCTCAGAACTGCATAGTTCCTGGAAAGTAGAGTTTCAGGGAGACTGGCTGAAGACTGCATTTGAGACGTTGACCTTTATTGGTCTGTGCACTCATCAATAAAGGGACCTGGGTTCGATTCCACTTTGTGTCGTATTTGCACATTCTCCCTCTGTGTGTTTGCACGGGCATCTTCTGGGCGCTCTGGTTTCCTCAAAAAATCCAAGGACGTGAAGGTTCGGTGGATTAACTGTGGGTAATGCTGGGTCACATGGTTCAGGTGGGATGGTATTCCGATGGTTGGTAAGGTCTCATGGGCTGAATGGGCTGACTCCACACTGTATGGATTCTGTCACTGAGTATAAGAGTTAGGAGGTCACGTTGTGGCTGTACAGGGCATTGGTGAGGCCAGTTTTAGAATACTACATTCAATTCTAGTCTCCCTGATTTCAGGAAGGTAGGGCTCAGCGCCATAATAACAAGTTCCTGGGAAGTGTTGACGAACAAATACACTGTGCAGAGTGGTTTGATAGTGTCTTGAAAATGGGGCTGAAGGTAGACAGTCGGTGAAGGTGGTGTTTGCTATACTAGCTGTTATTGGGCAGTGCATTGAGTTTAGGAGTTGGGAGATCATGGTTCGGTTGTACAGTTTATTGGCTCAGCCACTTTTGGAATGCCCAGACTGCTTTACATTCTCATCTCCCTGCTATAGGAAAGATGTGGGGAAACCTGAAAAAGTTCAGAAAAGATTTATAAGGGTGCTGTCAGTATTGAAACATGTGACCCATAAGGAGGGGCTGAGGACATTTTGCCTGGAGTAGTGGACGTTGTGAGATGGCATTATACAACGTCTTCAAAACTGCAATGTTTCCTGCAACTGTCACCATTTCAGATGCTGCCAGACCTGCTGAGGATCTCCAGCAATGTTTTTGGTTTTTATTCCAGATTTCCACTATTTTGCTGAGGCACTTAGAGTCATAGACATTTAAAAGGCTTCATATTTTGTTGACTCTCACCCCTGGGATGGCAGGACTGATGGATGAAGAGGACTCAATCCACGTTTAATTCTCCTTTCCTTTGTCTTTCTGAGCTGATGCCTGCATCACGAATACTCTATCTCCCATTCCCTGACCTGAATCTGGCCCATCTAAGCCACTCTTTAGCTCCCAACCCCCTGCCAGACTAGTTACAATCTCACCAATGGTACTGGCAATCACCACACCAAGAGATTTCTCCCAGCCCTGCCCAGGGGTAACCAATCAGGCTGGTACAAGTCTCACCTAGCCCAGAAACGGTCTTAGTGCTTGGAAAATCTAAACCCTTCTCTGGTACACCATTTCTCCAGCCACACATCCAGCTGATCTATCCTCTTGTTCCTGCTCTCACTAGCACATGGCACTGGGTGTAAGTCTGACATTATTACTTTTCATTTTATTATATATCTCTGATTTTCCTTTATACATATTTCAGGCCCTCATCCCTTTGTTTCGCGATGTCGTTGGTGAATGTGTGTTCCACAACCATTGGTTATTTACCCTCCAGCTGCAGAACTCACTGTAGCCACTCCATGATATTACAGATCCCAGCACCAGGGAGGTAACATACCATCCTTGATTCATGTCTGTGGCCACAGAAGTACCTGCCCTTACTCTGACGATTGATCCCATGTCACTATAGCCCTGCAACTGTCTTTCCTCCTGTTTGGTGCAGCAGAGCTATCTGTGGTGTCATGTCCCTGGCTGTTGCTGATTTCCCCGAGAGGCCACCCAACCCATTCACCCCCAACAGAATTCCAACCAGTATACAATATCTGTTTGAGAAGGGGATGATCACTGGGGACTCCTGCACTCCCTTGCTGAGCCTTTAACTTGATGTGATGGTCACCCATTCCCTTTGTGACTGTGTAACCCTCACCTGCAGTGTGACGAACTCACTAAACGTGCTGTCCATAATATTCTCAGTATCATAGATGGTCCACAGTGAGTCCACTCACAGCTCCACGTCTGAAAAGCAGTTTCCCAGTAGCGCAGATGGACACACTTCCTACACACATAGCCGTCAGGGACACTAGAAGCATCCCTTAATTCCCACATTGTACAAGAGGAGCCCGCCACGGGTCTGAAGATTCCTGTCTCAATGTCTCTCTAGATTCAGCTAGTTACTCCCATTTAGAGAATTTTAAAGAGCTTTCAACCTTCCTTCACTTCAAACATGTCCATTATAATCAATAGCCCCAATCTTTACTTAAGCTGATATATTATACTTTAAAAACTGTTAACAAATACTCCGCAGTATCGCTTACAAATTGGCTGTTCCCATTGGGACCATGCGAAATTCTGAATGGCCTGAACTAAAACTGAGTTTCAGCGTCACCTTCTCCCTGTCTCATCTCCATCTGTTTTCACCCAACTCCAAAACATTCTCATTGAGCCAAGCAGCACTCAGCGTCAACATCCCCTTCAGCAATTTCTGGATGAACAGATAATTGTCAGAATCTGTAAAATTCCACCTGAAAAGTTACTGGAATTTGAGTCCATAAGAAATTGTAATGGGAAATTTACCGGGAATTGAAAATAAGGAGTTCACAGGTGAAAGTCATGAAGTGGTTGACTGGGTCTAAACATGACAGTTCCTGCAAAGAGTCGAGGTGGAGTTTGGATAAATCTATGTTGCCTCTCAGACGAATATCCCCTTCCCGGGCTGCACGGCCCAGAACAGAGCACATACCCTAAGGGTGATCCAACCATGAATTTGGACATCTTTCTGCTATTTGCTTGACAAAAATATGAGAGTCTGGAATAGGGTGGTTCTGGAAAAGCACAGCAGTTCAGACAGCATCTGAAGAGCAGTAAAATCGACGTTTCGGGCAAAAGCCCTTCATCAGGAATAGAGACAGGGTGCCTGCAGGGTGGAGAGATAAATGAGAGGGGGGTGGGGGTGGGGAAAACGTAGTACAGAGTACAATAGGTGAGTAGGGTGATGATGAAGGTGATGGGTCAGAGAGGAGGGTGGAGTGGATAGGTGGAAAGGAAAATAGGCAGGTAGGTTAAGTCATGGGACAGTGCTGAGCTGGAAGTTTGGAACTGGGGTGAGGTGGGAGAAGGGGAAATGAGGAAACTGGTGAAGTCTACATTGATGCCCTGGGGTTGAAGTGTTCAAAGGTGGAAGATGAGGCGTTCTTCCTCCAGGCGTCGGGTGGTGAGGGAGCGGCGGTGAAGGAGGCCAAGGACCTCCATGTCCTTGCTGAGTGTGAGGGGAGTTGAAATGTTGGGCCACAGGACATTGTTTTTACCTAAACATATGAGCTACTTTTCGACAGACAGAACAGACAAACCTTTCTCGTTCCACAGTTAAATGCCAATGATATTCAGATCCTGATGACTCCGCTGACTGTCGAAATATGATTTTGAGATCCCGGTCTCAATTATTCTCAAATAATATCTGATAAAAAATTCACAAGACAAAGCTCACAGTCAGTGCAAGATGAATATCAAAGACAAATATTTCCCTGGTATGTGTCTGATGTGTAAATGCTCCTCTTCAAATCGCCCCGCCCCCACCAAGGAAGAGGACATGTCCATGAGCCTCGTTGTACCTTACCCCCAATAAAGATGGTGTCCATAACCCAGGGCCTATCATTGCCTGAGGGCCACAGACATTTTCCCATTTGCTGCAAACATGGGAGCAGGAGTTTCTAATTCAGGACTAGCGACCTGAACAGAGTGTAATTAAACCCCTCCCAGTCTAAACTGATACATTTCATTCGGTTTCCGCTGCCACTCTCCCTTTCCCGTTTCCACCTCCTTCACACACCAAGGGTCATTCCAGTACCTGTGACCCTTCCATAGATCCGATTGTAGGAATTCTAAATTTTCCCAGCTACCATGTAGAAACAGGGCCATCGGCCCAACAAGCTCACACCCACCCTCCGATGATTATCCCACCCAAACCCATTCCCCGACCCTATTACTCTACATTTCCCCTGACTAATGCACCTAAACTATGTATCCCAGAACACAACGGGAAATGTAGCTTGGCCAATTTACCGAACCTGCATATCTTTGGACTGCAGGAGATAGGGGATAAAGAGTAAATAATAGGTTGAGATGGAGTGCAAAGAGAGACAGGAATATTTGGAAAGACAAAGGAGTGGATAATGATCTTGCTGGGAGGGTGCATCTCTGTTAATGGAGGGGACAGGAACCTGTGTCTGGCAGCATCTCAGTGGCGGTGGTGGAAATGGTGGCTGATGATCAACGTTCTGCTGCAAAAACAGACCCTGAGCTTTCAGTTGCCTGCCACTTTAACACACGAGCCTGTTCCCTGGCCAACATCTCTGTCTCAAGCTTACTGCACTGTTCCAAAGAAACTTGATGCAAACTGGCAGAACCCACCAAATTGCCTCCTCTTTCAAGGATTCACAATTTCCCCTCCCATGTGGTCAACAATGCCCTCAAGTGTATCTCCTCCACTTCCTGCACCTCTACTCTTGAACCCCACACCTCCAACCGCAACAAGGATAGAACCCCCCAGTCCTCACCTTCCACCCAGATACAACACATCATCCTCTGCCAGTTCCACCACCTTCGATCAGACCGCATCTACAGAGATATATTTCCCTTCCCACCCCTTTCAGCATTCCACAAAGTCCATTTCCTCTGCGACTCCCTCATTAGATCCATGCTCCCCACCAACCCACCCTCCACTCCCGGCACCTTTGCTTGCCAGTTCAAGAGCTGTAAAACCTGTGCCCACACCTTCCCCTCACGTCAATCCATGGCACCAAAGGATCCTCCCACATCCAGCAGAGATTTCCCTGCACATCCAGATACCTCACCTATTTTATCCTTTGCTCTCGATGTGGTCTCCTCTATGTTGGGGAATCAGGATGCCAAGTTGATTCAGAGAACATATCTGGAACACATGCACCAAACAACCCTGTGGCCGACCACTTCAACGCCCTCTCCCACTCCACCTAGGACATGCAGGTTCTGGGCTGCCTCCATTGCCAAATCCCAGCCACCCGACGCCTTATCTTCCACATTGGGGCCCTTCAACCACACGGCATCAAGGTTTGCTCATCTCCCCTCCCCCCACCTTATCTCAGATCCAACCCTCCAACTCGACACTGGCCTCTTGAACTGTCCCACCTGTCCATCTTCCTTCCCAATTATCCACTCCAACCTTGCATCATTACCTCCCATCTACATCTACCTATTGCCTTCCGAGTTCCCATCCCACCAACCCCACACACCCCTCTTATTTACCTCTCAGCCCTCTTACCTTTGGAGAGCTGATGAGTTAAGCAGCCTCCTTTCTGCATTAACAATTCTGTGAACATTTCATTCTGAGCCCTCTAAGAAAATATCAGGGCAGGGTTTGTAAAGAGATCAGATTGAATGAGTGTCTCAGTGAACAAAAGTGAGACACAGATACACAGAGGTTTTGGGATGGATTGAATCAAATGTTACCAGTTTGCACGGCTGCCAACATTGCAGAAGTTACAAAGGGGAGTGATCAACAGAGTGGAATTAGAGCAGCAAATAAATCTTAAACATTTATGCAGCTATAGCGGATGCTGGGTAAAGATACCACAGTTAGTGTTGATTTCATTCCAGACACACCAGCCAGGGCACACATCCTTGCTGTGTCTGCCAGATTGATCTCTTTAAGATTTTTGTTCATTTGAAGTGTTTCATGTTTAGATAGTCCAGAGAAGACAGCTTCATTCTCCTCAATCTCTTCTGCCAAGGCAATGCTGCTGTTAGAATTCAAGTCACTATGGCGTGTTACTGGCTGCTTCATGGACTGGAACTGGCAATTGAGACTGAAAGGTTACTGAATAAAATATCTTCAATTGTATTGCCACATTGCCAGACACATGAGGGGCTTTAAGAAAAAGAACTTAAATGATGGGCATTGAGTGTCAGAGCGCCTACTGTTGTGGGGGCATCCCGTTCAGATACAATCTATTGATAATTGTTAGAATTGACTTTTACTAGCTCCAGAGAAGTGGGCAGAGTGTTATAACGGTCATCGAAGATGGTAACAAATTTCCCAGAGGTTACAAATCGTAAATGACAGAGTAGGCATGAGTTCTGCTGGTAAAGTGTATAAACTTATTCAAAATGGCTCCAAATTACTTTCAGAAACAAATGAGAGAAAAGCACATTACTGAGGTCTTTGCATTAGTCCAAATTTAGACATTCAGGAGAGCTGAAGGGAGAGCTGGTGTTGGGAGTTGTAGTAATGATAGGGAAAAACTTGTTTCACAGAGAGAGAGAGTTCACAGATGGAAAACTCAGCTTTAACATCACATCAACTGCAGAGTCATCCAATTCTGCAGGTCTTGATCCTTATCAGTAATATAAAAGGGGAAAGGAGTACTCCTAGCTCAGAGAAATCATTCCCATGTTAGGCAGGTTGTCGTATATTTAACCGGTCATGTGATCTGGGAAGACACCAATGTAACGGGTTCAGGGCGAAGCTGTGTAAATGTGGGGACTGTGGGAAGAAATTTACTTACCTCTCTCAGTGGGACACTCACTGACACAGTCACACTGGGGAGAGGCTGTTCACCTGCCTCACGAATGGGAAGGGATTTACTCGATCTTACAATCTGCTGAGGGTCCAGAGAGGGCACAATGGATTTAGATCCTTCACCTGCTCCATGTGTGGGAAAAGATTCACTCAGTCCTCTGATCTGCTGAAATACCAGCGAGCTCACTGTGGAGAATGACCATTCACTTGCTCCCAATGTGGGGAGAGATTCACTCAAATGCACCACCTGCTGAGACCCCAGTGAGCCCACACAGGGGAGAGGCCATTCAGATGGTCAGTGTGGGAGAGGGGATTCAGTGATTCATCCTGACTCCCTGAGACCCCAGTGAGCCCACACAGGGGAGAGGCCATTCAAATGGTCAGAGTGTGAGAGGGGATTCAGTGATTCATCCTGACTCCCTGAGACACCAGCGGGTTCACACTGGGTAGGAGCTGTTTCCCTCTCTGTGTGACAAGGGATTTGCTGAGACGCAACACGACTAAGAGCCCAGTGAGTGCAGACAGGGAAGTGATCATCCCCCTGCTCCGTGCGGGGTAGAGTTCACACATCACTGCAGGACTCTCATTCTGCAGTTACTGTCCATCAGAGTCAGGAGTGGAACTTGTACATGATGACACTGTTGGAGTATTGATGTTGTTGTTAACCACCTTAACTGGGCTGGAGTTGACTGAATTTATATTGCCACTTTCTGAACCTCAGGATGCCTCTCTGGGCAATAGGTCACCATAAACAACAATGTGACAAGGAGCAGGGTTCATCTGTATTGATTTAAATTGTGATCATAGCACTGCTGTCTGACAGCACCAGGTAAAAGGTTGCAGTCCAGCCTTGGTCAAAGGCCTATGTGGGGTATCCACATTCTCCCCATAATAGTGTGGGTCCCCTCCATGTGCGCTGGTTTTCTCCCACAATTCAAAGATATACAGGTTAGGTGGATCAGTTGTCATAAATTGTCCACAGTATTCAGAATTTGCAGGCTACGTGGATCAGCCATGGGAAATACATTGTTACAGGGATGGAGTGCTCTGGGCGGGATTTTCTTCAGATGGTTGGTGGGATTTGATGGACCAATGCTCTCCTTCCACACCGTAGGGATTATATTCTATGATTGAGGATAAAGAATATTCTCAGGGTCTCCTTGGAGGAGGAGCATGTGGTGTGTATCAATGCTCTCTATGCCATTAGATAGAGGTGGGCACCGCCGCCACCGCCACCCCCTCACCCCCAACTCTACTTTGATTTAGTCCCTTCCCACTCTGTCACTTGTAATGGTTTGCTTTGCCCATAATGGGCTTTGTTTGGAAATATTCAACTGATGACACTGGTGTGCTACTGCTGGCGATTATACGTTAACAAAACGCAAAATAATGGAATAATGATGTTGATGGTGGGAAGGTTGCTCAGCTGTGTGAGATAACACTTCTGGGTAGGAGAAATGGGAGAAAAATGCTTCACAGCTCGCAGAATGAGAACTGAAAGTAGTTAAATCAAACCAAAGGTTCAGAGAGGGAAGGAATATTTCCCTGGAGTTTGAGTAACTGAAAAGTGATGGCGTCCGGGAGTAGACAGGATTTTATTTAAAGGGCATTTGAAATTTTAAAAACTGTTATATGCAGATAGTTTCGATTCTTTAAGTTTTATTTATTGTGGAATAAACTTGTACTTTACAAAAAAAAAACAAATTCACAAACCTTGTATTAAAGACAAATGTTAAATAAAATCCATCAAACCATCCCTCACTGAAAACTGAGGTGGAAGTGCAATCTGCTGCTGAATCCCTGCCCTGACTACTTCTTCCAACCCGGGCTCCATGGCTATATATAATATATATATACCTGGGAGATAGCAGCAGGAGAAGGCCATTCGGCCTTTGAATCTGGCTCCACCATTAATGGGAAGCAGCTGACCATCCAGCTCAGTCACCTGTTCCTGCTCTGTTCCAATCCGCTTTGATGACTTTACCTTGAAGAACTATATTTCAGTCCTCCTTGCACTTCACTGCCTTTTGTATCAGTGATGTTGCTGTGTTATTGCGTCGGTGTAGGCAGGGGTAATGTGATGGTGCTCTTCCTTGAGGACACACTTAGCGTCCCTCATCATCCTGCAGTAACATCAACCGGGTTTCAGCAAATAAAGACAGAACCCATTTCCAGGATATGGGCATCACTGGCTCAGTCAGCATTTATTCCCCATCACTAGGTACAATTGAGAAGATGGTCGTGAGCTGCTGTCTTGTACCATTCACAGTCCATTTGTCGCAGATAGACCGACAATGCTGTGAGGGGGAGTGTTGCAGGATTTTGGCCCAGTGAATCTCCATCTTTGGTTCTTCGAATGCTGTTTAACTTAATCACAATCTGCACATGATTTTGAGATTTCAGTCTGCAAATCTTCACCATCTAGCACGCTGTATAAAGGAATATGCACAGATTAGAAATTCAGAACAGACAATTCTAGTTTCTCTGGAATATCGTTTACACCTTTCTTCCACCAAAACTGTAACCCTCCAGCCCACTTACTCTCTCCCACCATTCTGACTCTGCTGCACCTAATGTACACCCTCCTCATTCTCATGGAGTTACTGATAAACAGATCTATTCCACCACTTCCCGGCCCTGGTTAGACTCTGTACCCTTTCTGGGTTTACTTGCTTTCCCTTCAGTTGCTGCAAGTCAATAATGTAACAGCAGAATGAAACAAAAGGAAACAGAAAGTGAGATGGCAGATCCTGGACAAAACAGGAACCTTCAGTCTGGGAGAATGGGTCAGATTCTTCCTTGTTTCCCATTAGTTTATTCCCAGCATTACAATGAATTGAGGGTGGAGAGTGGTCCCACGTGTGTGTAGTGACACTTTGACCCCCCGAAATGATCAATACTATAAGCAGATACGTTCCTCCTCTTGCCAATCACAGTACTTTCCTCTAATTACCCCAAAACATGTGCTCCAAAACCCGCCCACATTCTGTATATGTACAGTGCCGGGTTTCCCCACACACCTGTGGTTCCTGCCTCAGGGATTGTGGGAGTTGCAGTCAATCAATGTCCTGTACAGCCACATCATGACGGAGAGCATAACAAACGCTGCATTCACTCCCGTACCTACCTGTGACTCTACTTTCAAGGAACTATGAACCTGCACTCCAAGGTCTCTTTGCTCAGCAACACTCCCCAGGACCTTACCAGTAAGTGTATAAGTCCTGCCCTGATTTGCCTTTCCATAATCCAACAGCTAACATTTATCTAAATTGAACTCCGTCTGCCATTCCTTGCTCCACTGGCCCATCTGATCAAGATCCTGTTCTATTCTGAACTAACCTTCTTCGCTGTCCACTACACCTCCAATTTTGGTGTCTTGTGTAAAGCTACTAACCATACATCATATTCACATCCAAGTCATTTATTTAAGGACCCAATAATCGATCCTTGTAGCACACTGCTGCTCACAGTCCTCCAGTCCACAAAGCAAACCTCCATCATCACCCTCTGTCTCCTACCATCAAGGCAGTTTTGTATCCAAATGGCTTGTTCACCCTTCATTCCATGTTATGTAACCTTGCTAACCAGTCTGCTTTGTGGAACCTTGTTGAATGTCCATATAAACAATGTTCACCGCCTGGCTTAATCAATTTTCTTTGTCACTTCGAAACATTCAGTCAAGTTAGTGAGACACGATTGTGCACGTACAAAGCCACATTGATAACAGGAGAAAGTGAGGACTGCAGATGCTGGAGATCAGAGCTGAAAATATGTTGCTGGAAAAGCGCAGCAGGTCAGGCAGCATCCAAGGAACAGGAGAATCGACGTTTTGAGAAGGGCTGATGACCGAAACGTCGATTCTCCTGTTCTTTGGATGCTGCCTGACCTGCTGCGCTTTTCCAGCAACACATTTTCAGCTCCACATTGACAACAGTCAATGATTATTCCTTACTTTTCCAAATAGATGGATATCCTGTCCCTCAGAATCCCTTCCAACAACTTGCCTGCCACTGACTTCAGGCTCACTGTTTTCTTGTTCCATGGCCTCTCCTTACCACCTTTTTAAAATAATGGCACCTCACCTGTCACTATCAATGATACAATACCTCAGGAGAGGCCAACAATCACTTCCCTTGATTTCCAGAAAGTTCCGGGATACATCTGATCAGGTCCCAGGGCTTTATCCACCTTGATGCGATTCAAGACATCCAGTAACACCTCCACTGTAACATGGATACTTTTCAAGTTCTCTGTTTATTTCTCCAAACTCTCGAGCTTCCATATCTTTCTCCAGTAAAAAGGACGTGAAATATTTGCATATCTTTCCCACCCCCCGGTGGTTCCATAGACAGCCTCGTTAATATTTAAGGGGTCCTATTCTCTGGTCCAGTTCATCTTTTGTCTGTGATATATTTATTTAATCTCTTTGGATTCTAATTAAACCATTTCTTGAAGCTATTTCATGTCAAACAGCATCAGCAGCAAGCAACAGAGCTAAGTGATCATACATCCAATGGAACAGATTGGAGCTCTGCAGTTCTGCCACACCCAGTTGTGAACGGTGATGGACAATTTAAAAAACTCACTGAAGGATGCATCACAGATATCCCCACCTTTACTGATGGAGGGGCCTCACATCCATGCACCAGATAAGATGACAGCATTTGCAGCAATCTTCAGCCAGAAGTGCAAAGTGGATGATCCATCTTAACCAGTGGTTTCTAACATCACAGATGTGACTATTAAGCCAGTTTGATTCAGTTTGAATAACATCAAGAAATGGTTAAGTAGGGCAAAGGCTACGGGCCCTACCAATATTCTGGCAATAATACTGGTTTGTGCTCCAGAACTTGCCACCCACCAAGCCAAGTACCGCTCCAGCACTGGCATTTACCAGTAATGTGGAACATTGCCCAGGAATGTTCAACACAAAAACACAGTGCAATCCAACCCAGGCAATTTCCCTCTATCAGTCTACACCCGATCAGCAGTAAAGTGATGGAAGTAGTCATCAACAGGGCTACCAAGCAGCAGCTGCTCAGCAACAGCCAGCTGAGTGACACTCATTTTAGGCTCCACCAGGGCCACTCAGCACCCGATTGTGTTACCGCCCTGATTCACAACCTGACAACCAGCTGAATCCCAGAGGTGAGGTGAGGTGAGGGTGACAGCCCAGTCCCACTACAAGATCACTAATTCTAGCTGATTCTCCCCTTGTCTCAGCTCATAAATTCTCATTCACCTTGTGTTATCTCCAGACTTCAGTATCCAAACACACTCCTGGTCAGCTTCCCACATTCAATCTCCCTGTAATCTTAAGAAAAACTAAATCTCTGCTGCCCAAGTACTCCCTCGTACCAAAACTTGTTGATCCATCAAAAGGCTCCTAATCATAATCAACAACATAGAGCCACAGAGATGTACAGCATGGAAACAGACCCTTCAATCCAACCCATCCATGCTGACCAGATATTCCAACCCAATCTAGTCTCACCTGTCAGCATCCGGCCCATATCCCTCAATTTAAAATTTTCACTCTTGATTTAATTCCTGGTTGTGATCATCCCTAGCTCGGCGCATCACACATCCTTGAAGACCTCGACAACCCATTCTGTTCGAGACTCCCAATGA
This sequence comes from Chiloscyllium punctatum, assembly GCF_047496795.1. NCBI lineage: Eukaryota > Metazoa > Chordata > Chondrichthyes > Orectolobiformes > Hemiscylliidae > Chiloscyllium > Chiloscyllium punctatum. The sequence continues at coordinate 11,676 of NW_027310110.1, read as the reverse complement.
TCTGTTAATTCATTACTTTACCTGTATGGCTGCTTTTACAGTTGCCAAAGCAACATTTTCTGAAATTCACAGGTCTGCTTTCCCCTTTTAAGACATTCCTCAAAGCCTGCTTATTTGGCAATGCTTTTGGTCACCTGACCTGATATCATCAGTCTCTGACCTTATGTCTAAAGTTCCCAATAATATTTTTGTGAAATGATAAGCATGATGATAAAACTACAAACTGTTCTTGATTTGGACATTACCTTCAAATCATCACTGTTGTGGTAATGAATACTCTGTAATGTCTCTTACCTAATCATATTGAGGGAGTACCTTCACCACACAAACTGCAGCTGTACAAGAAAGTCAAACATCATCCTCTCCACAGGCAACAGGGCTCTGACATTAATCACTGGTTTCTGTGGAAGGAGAAACACAATTGATGTTTCAGGGAGTGCAAAACAGATTACAGGGAATGAAAATGATGCAGAATTTGATAGTCAGAAATGTAAGGAAAATACACTTGCTTATTGGAAAAAGGAATTCTTGACTGTCAAAGATTTTCCAGAAAAAAAATTAATAAGCAGCACATGGTCAGGAGCTGGGCGGCAGAGAAAAATTAACTTACAAAAATGTCTTTAAAAGTAATCGTAAAATACTAAACAGACCAAACGTACACCCATAGTTCGATACTGAGCAAGCTAGATATTGACAAAGTGCTCATAAGGGAGCCCAGAGATGAAGCAGACCTGTATAAGCTATTATGATCCCACAGTCATACAGACGTATAGCACTGACACAGACCCTTCGGTTTAACTCATCCATGCCAACCAGGTATCCGAACCTAATCTATTCCCATTTGCCAGCACTTGGCCCATGTCCCTGTCAACACTACCTAATCATATCATGTGTCTATTTAGATGCCTTCAACAAGTTTTAATTGTACTAGCCTCCACCACTTCCTCTGGCAGCTCATTCAACCCACTGCATGAAAGAGTTTTCCTTTAGGCCCCTTTGAATTTTTGCCCCGTTCACCCTAATGCAATGTCCTCTACTTTTGGACCCCACTACTCAAGGGAAAACATCTTGTTCATTTACTCTGTTCATACTCATCATGATTGTATAAACCTCCATAACATCACTGCTCAGTCTATGGCACTCCAGGGAAAACAGCCCCAGCCTTATATGCCTCATCCTGTAGCTCAAATCCTCCAAACCTAACAACATCCTTGTAAGTCTTTTATGAAACCTTTCAAATTTCACCCTTCTGAAAGGAGGCAGGCCAGAATTGCACACAATATTCCAAAAGTGGCCTAACGAATGTCCTGTACAGCAACATGACCTCCCACATCCTATACTCAATGCTCTAACCAATAAAAGGAAAATACACTGAACACCTTCTTCATCATCCTATCTACTTGCAACTTGACTTGCAAGGACTATGAATCTGCGGTCCAAGGTTTCTTTGTTCCGCAAGCGTCTCCAGGGCCTTGCCATTCAGTGTATAAGTCCTGGGCCGAAAAACGTGTTGCTAGAAAAGCACAGCAGGTCAGGCAGCATCTAAAGATCAGGAGAATCGACGTTTTGGACATGAGCCCCTGATGCTGCTTGACCTGCTGTGATTTTCCAGCAACACATTTTTCAGCTCTGATCTCCAGCATCTGCAGTCTTCACTGTCCCCTAGTGTATAGGTCCTGCACTCACTTGCTTTTCCAAAATGCAGCACCTCACATTTATCTCAATTAATCCGTATCTGATCAATATCTCACTGTAACCGGAGGTAACCTTCTTTACTATGCACAATACCTCCAATTTTGAATGACCTGCAAACTCAGTTACGACAGCAAGTCATTTAAATGAATGACGAAACAAATCCAGAAATGAACATCCACTACTCTGAGTTTGAATGTGCTCTGGACAAATTCTGCCCAATGACTCTGTTCCAGAGAAAGGCTGCACATGCGCCTGGCTGCACCTTGCCCGCTACAAAGATGGCGGCCGCGCACGTGTCCAGTGACTCGTTGCCCCGAATAAAGATGGCGGCGCTCACTCAGGCCTACAGCCGCGCTGAGGCAATTCCCCGTTTACTCCAAACACGGGACTGGGACGTTCAAATTTGTGTTTTCCGACGTACACAACATGTTTGTAAAACCTCTCCGCTCATAGCAACACAGTTTTTCTCCCGTTTCCCTCTGTTTATTTATTTCTTTCCTTACCGTATCCTTTCGCTCCATAACTTCCAGAGCATCCAACACAGCGACTCTCCGCTGCGCGAGGGTGATCACGTGATTCAGTCTAGTTCTGCCCCTAGTTCACTTTGATTGGTTGGAGGACCAACCTTCCGACGGGTCTTCCAGATCCGCCCACTGTCCTTTCATTGGTCCGGAGCTGACATCAATCACCCGGGGTCCCTTTGTTGGCTAGAGCATGCGTAGTGCGTCCTGCTTTTGCCGATATGTTGGGTCATGTGATCGAAGAGTTTTCTGAGAGGAAGGATTCCTTTGTGTGAGCTCTGCAGTAGATTTCCTTTATTCATGGAGGGAATTGCCTTCCTACTCATGACTGTATAGGTGTGATTGATGAATCAATGCCATCGGAACCAGTACATAAACACACCATTTTCACAACATCTGAGATCTTTAGCACATTGTATCACACTCTTCTTTGGAAACATAAAAACATGAAATGGAGCCTCAAGGAATTGGAGCAGGAGGAGGGCATTCATCTCCTCCAGCTTTTTCCCCCATTCTATCAGATCATGGCTGGGCCAACCCAGATCTCAACACCTCTTTTATGTTTGATCCGCACAGCCCTCAACTGCTCAATATTTCAAAAATCTATCTGCCCTCTTTTAGAATAATTTGAGATAGAATCATAAATTCCCTACTGTGTGGAAACAGGCCCTTCGGCCCAACAAGCCACACTGACCCTCTAAAGAGTAACCCAACCAGATCCATTCCCCTACCACATTTAACTTTCACAATTGTTTGGGCTAGAAAATTCTAGCCATTCACTGACAGAAAAAAATTCTTCACATTTTTTACAAAACGAATGTTCCCTTATGTAATGTCCACTGGTTTAAGACTTCATTGGTGCTAGAAGATCTAGTCAACATCTACCCTGTCAAGCTCTTCAGCATCTTGTTTCCATAAGATCACCTCTTATATTATGTGGGTGGCAGAGTGGTTAGCACTGATGTCTCACACTGCCAGAGACCCGGGTTTAATTCCTGCCTCAGGTGACTCTCTGTGTGGTGTTTGCACGTTGTCTGCGTGGGTTTCCTCTGGGTGCTCTGGTATCCTCCCACAATCCAAAACAAACTGCAGGTTAGGTGAATTGGCAATGCTAAATTGCCTCTAGTGTTAGCTGAAGGGGTAAATGTAGGGGAATGGGTCTGGGTGGGTTGTGCTTCGGCGGATCGGTGTGGACTTGTTGGGCCAAAGGGCCTGTTTACACACTGTAAGTAATCTGTTTGTCGAGATTCTATTGAACAATGACCTAACCTGTTTAGCTATTCTTGATAGGTCAACCTTTTCGTTCTCAAAGCAGCTAGCTGAATCTTTTTTTGAATGGTCTCCAATCCTGGTTTATCCCTTATTAAATATGGCAGCTAACATTGTATACAGTACTCCAAGTGAGGTCTCGGCAACAGCCAGTGTGGTTAACCAATCCTCACTCCATGCAAATACCTTACCCCTGACACAGTGAGCTCCTAAATTGTGCAATTAACTTTTCTGTAGCACCTTATCATTTGCATTTTTAAAATCCAAATACAGAACATCATTGGATTGCCCTTTACCAGCCCTGCTTGTTATCTCCACAATGAACTGTCGCAAATTTGTCATAGTGTCTCTTTCACAAAACCCAGTCTACCATGTTAAATGATAAGCTTTTCTAAATGTCCTGCTATTTATTACTTTAATATTCGACTCTGCCGTATTACAAAAGCAGATATTAAACTAACTAGTCTATAGTTTCCCGATTTCTGTCTCCCTTCCCTTCTTGAACAGGTGCATCAATCCACTGGATGCTTCCTGTATCCCCTGATTCTGGAATATTCCAATCGATGCCTTGAATATCTCTGCAGTCAGTTGCCCTAAAAGTGTTTGATCCAGGCCACTAGGTCCTGTCTGCCTTTAGTCCTATTATTTGGTCAATACTTTGTCCCTTGTGACAAAGACTGTTATAACATTTTACTTCCCATGAGTAACTTGCTTACTTGCTACCTTTAGGATGATAACGGTATCCTCCTTCATGAAGATCAATGTAAAATATAGGTTTAAATGATCTGTTGTTTCCTTGTACCCATTATCAATTCCACAGTCAGAACCTCCAAGGATTCGATGCTGAGTTTAGATACTCAATTTTTATATACCTGTACAACTCTTGCCATTCATTTTTGTTTCGTGTCAATTTAATTACATGATCAGTTTTCTCCGTTTTTCGTCATCCGCAGCTATGTCATTCTTTTCGTTATGGATACTGCTTTTGACTGCTTTTGTTACCCACGGGCGGTTCACCTTTCTCTTCGGGTTCTCCTTTTTGCTTCACATTACCTTTTGCTAAGAATTATGTAAAACAAAACTCATCATATTACAGTGACTGAGCATGTGATTTTTTTAAACATTGGATGCCTTAATGTTCTCATTGGGTTTTGCTGTTTCAAAGAAGATCTGAGATCATCTGGAAAGGAGGTGGCAGCTGATTCAATGTTAATTTCCAAAATTAATTTGAATACTTGCAAAAAGAAATTATTTGTATTACTGTGAGAGCAGGGATCTAGCCAAAGAGCTATTTTAAAAAGGTGGCACAGTTGTGATGGGTTGAATAGAGGCCTCTGATTTCAAAAGCACAATGTGATCCAAGTTGTCTTCCAATCTGCGCTGTACTAATTCTTTCTGATTGAGATGACTGGGTTGGCATGTGTGCAGGTTGTAGCAGGATCTCTGACTGCTACAAACCGATCTGGGGGAACAGCTCCTGTGTCAGTGACAGTGCTGTTGGACGAATAGAGGCAACAACATTCAGACTTCATGAAGCAACTGCGAACCAGGGCTGCAAACCCACAATCCGAAGAACTGCAGGTTAGGTGAATTGGTCATGCTAAATTGACATAGTGTCCAGCGATGCACAGTTTCGGTGCATTAATCAGGGGTAAACATTGAGGAATAGGTTTGGTTGGGATACTCTTTGGAGGGTTGGTGTGGATTTGTTCGGCTGAAGGGCCTGTTTCCACAACGTAGGGATTTTGGGGATCGAACAGATTCCTGGTATTCAGAGGGTTCTCTGTTAGTTAAAATAGTATTGTACACTCAGCTAACATTACCTTCTGAAGCAGTTTGAGGTCGACTGCTCTGTGCAATTTTACAGAACAGATGCTCTGGAACCAATCAGGGAACAGCTATTTTAGACCTGATAATATGATTGAATAATGAGCTCAATGTAAAAGACCCTTTTGGTAAGATGCAATGCAGCATGATAGAATCTAGCTTTAGGGTGAGGAATTTGGTTCTTCATTTAGTATCTAAACTTAAAGGCAGTCACAAGGGGATAAGGTAGTAGTTCCCTCAACTGGAATGGGACTATAGTTAGAATGTTAAAGCAGAAGAATATATTCAGTTATTTTATTATTCTCAACAATATATATTAACTTGTCAAAGAAATGCACGATGAACAGTGGTGCATAGCTGAGGGAATTATGAGTGAAATCAAATTGAAAGAAAAGATGTACAAAACTGCAAAGATGATGGTAGACCAGAAGGTTTAAAAATTTCAAACTATCGAAGGATGAACAAAACAACAGATGGAAGATATTTTGTCCCTTGTCAGAGAGACTGTTGTAACATCTTTGCTCCCATTAATACCTTGCTTATTTTCCAGCATTAGGATTGTAACAGTATCTTCTGATTAGTAAGATAATTGGACAAATTAACCCACCAGTTACTCAGCCTAAAACACAGTGTTCTTGTGATGCTGTGGTAGTGTCTCCAACTTTGAGCCAGAAGGCCTGGAACTGTCCCACCTGTTCCAGAGGTGTCATAATGCATTGAAATAGGTTGATTGCGAAAGCAATACTGAGACAAACTTCAGTAGTTGAATGGACAATGTTGATGGTCTCTGGAAATTCCAAACATGACTGTTTTGTATCCTCACCTGAGGCCTGATCTCAATTAATCTGCCTCATTTAAATGGAATTGCCTTTTCTTGTGTTGAATATAATTGAAGTTTGTCCTATCTGCATGCCCCCTTGTGCAAAACATGTTGCAATCTGTCAAAGAACAAGATTGAAAACTCAGATCAGCTGATAACCTGTTCAGGGGCTTAAACTAGTGGCCTTTTCCACTGGGACAGTAGGCGCTACAGAATTGATCCCATTTCCCATTAAACTGAGACAGGAGGTGGTGAGCTTGCTGGAATTTCTTTCACTGAAACATTTTTGAATGAAAATAAATTACTTTGGTTGCGGTGCAATTGAATTTCGACACTTAGTGGAGAGTATCGAATGTCATTTCTTTGTTTGTTTCATCGCAGAAGGAATGAGAGCAGCCCAACGCCAGACGGACCTGCGGAGAAACTGCCAGATGTTAAAATGCGTAACTCCGCTTCATTAGCCAGTCTGACTGAGTCATCCAGACTCAAACATCATGACTGGAGATGGGCTTTTTGTGTTCACTGTGGATGCTTTTACAGAGTTCAAAATTAATGCATAACCTATTTCTTCAGAACTGAAAACAACAAATACTGAAGATCACAGGAGGGAGCCGATGGCTGAGTGGTATTACTGCTAGACTGTTTATCCAAAGATCCAGGTTACATTCTGGAGAACCAGGTTCGAATTATGTCACATGAAATGGTGGAATTTGAATTCAGTGAATATCTGGAATTAAGAATCTCATGACCATGAATCCTTTGTCGGGTTACGGAAAACCCATCTGGTTCACTAACGTGCTTGAAGTAAGAAGCTACCATCCTTACCTAGCTTGTCCTACATGTGACTCCAGACACACAGCAATGAGCTTGACTGTTAACAGCCCATTGGGCAATTAGAGATGAACAATGAATGCTGCTGAGCCAATGACACCCTCATCCCATGAACTTCTTTTTAAAAAAATTGCTGGAGAGAGCAAGCTAACATTTTGAGTCCAGATGACTCTTCATCAGATCTCTGATCGAGTCATTGAGACACATCGTTAACTTGCTTGGTCTCCATGGATGCTTTCTGACCTGCTGTCAGCTCCAGCATTTGCTGTTTTCAGGACAGATTCCACCATCTGTTGTTATTTCCTTCTATACTTCTTCATTATGTTGTTTATTAAATGTCCACTAAATTGCAGCTACTACTCAGCACCTTACCTACAGAGTACTGTGGACCTGGTGTCTAAAGCCTCCATTAACTTTTTCAATTACACCATAGTTTCGGACAATTGCAAAATGCCACTGTGGTTGAAAAGAATAGAATCATAGTCATCAACATGGAAATGAACCCTTCGGTCCAACTCATCCATGTCAACCAAATTTCCCAAACTATGCCAGTGCAGTTTGCCTGCATTTGGCTCATATTCCTCAACCTTTCCTATTCATGTACCTCTCCAAATGTCTTTAAAATGTTGTAATTGTACTTGCATCTACCACTTCCTCTGGCCGTTCATCCCATGTCCCAACCAATCTCTTTGTGAAAACGTTGGCAACTGATAGTTTCATTGTTGACTACGGTGTGTGAATCACTGGGGATGATTGTTCGTTCAGGACCACCCCTGTCTGAGCACAGCTTGAATGTAGCTTGGGCCTACTTGTGGGTAAACACATGCTCCTCAAGGCTTTGTGTTTGCACAGCGCAGCTGTCTATGGGTGGGGTGTTGTGGAAGGAAGGAGGAGGCATTAAGGAATTAATGAATTTATGGAATGTGGATGTCACTGGCTGTGCGAACATTTATTGCCTCATTCTCATGCCCTTGAGAAGGTGGTTGTGAGCTCCCTTTTTGAATCATTGCAGTCCGTGTGGGTTGTAGACCTATTGGTAGTGCTGTTGGGAGGGAATTCCAGAATTTTAGCTCAATGACACTTCAGACTGCTGAAAGATTTTCAACTCCAGATGGTAGTGGCTTGGAAGGGAACCTGCAAGAGGTGATGTTCCCATGAAACTGCTTCCCTTTTCCTTTTATTTGGTATTGGTCATAGGTTTGGAAGATGCTATTGAAGTGTTATGAATTGATGTAATGTATCGTGTAGATAGTACATAGTGCTGCTCTGGGCATCAGTGGAGGAGGGAGTGAATGTGGTGCCAATCAAGCAGTCTGCTTTTCCTTGACACTGTCAAGCTTCTTGAGTGTTCTTGGAGCTGCACCCAAACCTAGCCAAGTAGTGAATATCCTATTGCACTCCTGAGTTGATTCTTGTAGATGGTGGACAGGCTTCAGAGATTTGGAGGGTGGTTTACTTACCGTAGTTATATGGAAAGTCCACTTCAATTTCTAGTCAATAGTAAACCCCCAGAATGTTGATGGTGGGGGATTCGGTGATGGTGGGTTTGAAGAAAGAGGCTGCAAGGTTTTTGGTGAAGGAGCTTCAGGCTGAAAGCTAGGGAGGGTGGAATAAGGTAGAAGCTAGAAACGGATAGGTGGGGAAAGATGCTGCAAAGGAGGCTTCACGGTCTTTACTCTGTGCTGGGCCCAGCTGGTCTGCTGACACTACAGTAGAGATATTGTGCCTCACCTCACCAAATCAAACAGCCTCTCACCACAGTCTTTCCAATACCATGCCCATTAAACACCTTGTATTAGTCCATTCCTCTTACTTCCTCCTTTTGAAATAAGAACATAAGAGCATCAGAATTAGGAGCAGGAGTATTAATCCAGTCCCGTGTACCTGCTCTGCCATTTGATACAGACATGGTTAATCTTATCTTGGCGTGAACACCAGTTTCCTGCCAGCTCTCCTTAACTCTTCAACCCATTACTAATTAAAAACCTGTGTGTCTCTTATTTAAATTTACTTCATGTCCCAAAATCCACATTGGTCTGAGGAAGTGAGTTCTCAAGATTCACCATCCTCTGACAGAAGTATTTCCTCCAACTTTCCTTTTATTGTAAACTTACGACAACTCATTTTAGATTGAACCATCTTCTCTGCATCTACTTGGTCAATCCCTTGACCATTTTATAGACCCTCAATGATACCACCTCTGATTCTTGGGCTGCAATGAATATGAATGAAAATAGTGGTTGTAGTTCAGCTTGTGACATTTTAATAACTGTGGCAGAGGATGTTGGTTCAAAACTGAGCTGGACAGTTAGTGCTTTTCAAATAAGAAATAGTTGATGAGAGTAAGTACATTAATATATTGGAGTTTTGTTTTTAGGAAGATTTACTGTTGGGAAGATTTGGTTAAGGGAATATTGCAGTCAAAGCTGTGGAAGATTAACCTCCACCCATGTGTGAGGTAGTACACTGTGGTCAAAAGGCTAAAGAGACCACTTCCTCTTTGAAAATATATCCTTAAATAGGGCAGAGGGATCTGGAGATAGGAATGAGTCACTGGCAGCAAATGGCACCGGTTTGTGAGGTTAGATGGAGAAGTAGGTCATGGGTTTATTTCTGGGGCGACAGAATGGAAATGTGTTCGATATGTGTAGGACCATGGACAGGTCACCCTTGGAGCACTGCACACAGTTCGGATCTGGGAAGGTAAAGAATAGTTACTGGAATTATATCCAAACTGAGTTTGAATTAATCAAGTAAGATTCGGCAGTGTTGTCTCATTGAAAAAGAGTGACATGGTCCAGTTACGTTTGATCAAGTAGACATGGAAAAGATGTTTCTGCTTGCGAATGACAGAATCCATGGATCTGGGGATATAATTGTAATCACTATTAAATCTAATGGGGAATTTGCAGAGGGCGACAAAGTCTTTACCAAAAACGGGTTTGAATGTAGAACTTACTTCATCAGGAATAATTGAAGCAAATAACAGATGAATTCAAGGAGGAGCTTGGAATACAAGAAATCGAAGAAAACTATATTGATGGGTTTAGGTTGGGAGGGAAGTCTGTGTAAATCACAAATACTGAAAACCTGTTTTTGTGTCCTGAAACTATACATCTGTGTTGTTCTGTGACATTTCTATAGGAGCAGCAGCAGCAGCAGTAAACAAGGCAGCTCACCCTTACCATTCTTGGAGAAAAGCAGAACCTCTGGCCACACAAAAGGGAAATAGCTCTATTGAGGAGGTGGTTCAAACAGTGGTCTCCGTCTCGATCCGCAGACAAGTGTGCCTTCATTACCTGGTGAGAAAGGTGAATTCTTTAACCAGGAATGATGTTTTGTCCTTCCACTGATCTCTTGACTTAAGCGGGGAAATGTGTCTCTTCTGTTAGATGATTTGAATCAATCAAATCTTTTGCTACGTTAGCACTCATTCCCTACCCAAAGGATATGTGGGTCAAATAGGCACATGTCCTGCACTGATTTATTTCAAGATTCCTTTATTCAGTCATGTGCTTAAGCTATTCAATCCAACTTCCTTGTGTTTCCCTTGGATCTGTGGTTGTGTATAAGGAAACTTAAACAATGTCTGATTCAATATCAAAGTTGTGTTGAATCAATAATTGTAACCCCACTCTGCTCTTTGAGCAGATAATTAACCCAATGATTCTAGCTCAGCCCTTAACTTCAAGTTCAATTTATAAACCCTTCAGTGAGCAATGCAAAATAACAAAGAACAATGTCAATCATTTATTGTCTCTCCAGTCTCTATTTCTGTTCCCACTGAGTACTCCCTTAAGTTCGACGAGTCAATGACTAAAGAAGAGATTGAAGAGAAATCATTCCGTTCCTTCTGCCATCAGAGAGCCATCACCGCTTTCATAAGGGGAAGGAACGCAGCCAGCAGCATGATTCAGATGAGGACATAGTGTGGGACCAATCGGCTTCTCCAATGGATAAGGGTGAGTGGTGGTACCAATTACTGGGATCTCAGTGCTTGGAATAGTTGCTCCTCTCCATGTTCGAGGTACCTTGCCATGAGATTCAGATGGAGAGGACGAGGACCACATTGTGTAACGGATGTGAGCCAACAGTTGGGCGGGGCCTGTGTTTTTGAAAAAAAAGCGAGTACCCCTCGGTAACAATGTGCCCAGAGTTTATCAATCATGAAGGAGAATAAATATTTCACATTGTTAATCTTTGTGATCGAGTTACCATGTGTTGAAGACAAAGATTAATATTTAATGGTATTCATTGCTCCCCCAATCAGATAAACACAAGGCAAATTTGACTCTGAAGAATGTCCCCAAATTTACACCTTTCAACTGTCCATTAAAGGTAATAAGATGCAAAATATGTCCTTGCAGACGAATTTGATTTGAACAAGAGACATTTGTGCAGATAATAAGACGTATTTTCATTGGAAGGATATGGTTAGTGATATCCTGCACGGATCAATGTTGGAGTCCTATTTATTCACTATTGATAATGAAAGGAAAACCACATTCAAAATTTGGGGCCACTCTGCAGATTACAGCGATTCCAAGTGGAGGTAGATGGAAGCATAGCATTAGAAAGCAATCTTGATAGATTCAGTAAATGAGAAAAACAACAACAGATGAGTTTGTGTCGGCAAGTGAGAGGTTGGATCAAAATAGGATATTTCTTGATTGTGAAAATAGAGAGAGAGTGATTGATCCAGCTGTATAGTTT